>NW_028317982.1:3786428-4088571 GCF_062004578.1 Staurois parvus
TGCTTATACAGTAGCACTTTGTCGCTGATATATTGCAGCATTACACACACATAAGCACATATGGCATCTTCCATCTTGTACCCATTTTGAACAAACAGGGTGATGAGTGATGCAGATGCCAATCCGTAGCTGGATAATTTGCTGGTAGGATTAGTTGATTTTTGTTTTTTTAAACTAGCCATATTGGAAGGATTACCTAAAGGGTAAGTCCACCCAATTAGACTTTAAGAAAAAGAGGGCCGAACATCAGATTTTATGTTATAAATGATAAGGAAACTATAAGTGGGCGCTTATACTCCCCAGACACCCCACACTCAATCTCCAAATACCAGGAACCAAAATAAAAATAGTGCTACACGCAGTCCAACACCAACATGGAATACTGTTTCTGTGCCACCGAATATTCCCAAAGTGCTTCACCTCCTGTGTCACCACAATGCACTCACCAAAGATCCATGACCCCCTTATTTAGAAGAAAAGGTCATAAAGCGCTGTTTGCCCCGGATGCTCTCCAACTGCTGTTCCTCACTTTTCCTCCAATTATCACTTGTCCTATGCACCCGATGTCTCTCCATCAATGTCACCCAAGGATCACAAAGACAAAATCTCTCATTGTGCAGTATTAAGACTTGCCAATAAAAAGTATTAAAAATGTTACACTTACTAAACATGGTACCCAATATCTCAGCACCAATACACTCAGCGTCTGTGCACCACCGTTCCACTTCCTGGACCTCAGCGTGCGTTCCAAATACCAGAAACCGGAAATGATGTTGGGATTTGGCCGGATAGAACAACCATAAGCAGCCTCTACATGTTTCGCCACGTAGCGTCCTCAGGAAGCTCCGGTCAGCCATGTTCCCATAGATATCTATAGTATGCCCTGGTTATTGATTGGTCAGAGAAAATTGGTCTCCAACAAAATGGATTCTATACCGTTTCTGGTTCTCATAAAAACTGCATAATTGCCATGTGGACTAGTGCCAACATTTACACATCTCATATACAAAATATATTAAAAAAAACACTTGGTAAAACATAAATAACCTATTAACCTGTGTGCAGGCACAGAGTTCATATTATTATTATACAGTATTTATAAAGCGCCAATAGTTTGCTCAGCGCTGTACATTACAAAGGGGGACAGAACATGTGACAGAACAATACCAATACAATGCAAAACATGAGGGGACTGAGGGCCCTGCTTTTTCGAGCTTACAATCTAGGAGGGAGGGGATGGTGGCACAGGAGGCGATAGCTGTGGGGGATGGAGTGGTAGGAAGAGTGGAGGAGGTCGGCAAGTTAAAAAGGAGGTGGGGTAGGCTTCCCTGAAGAGATGGGTTTTCAGGGTGCACCTAAAAGAAAGGAGAGTAGGTGATAATCTGATGGGTTGGGGCAGGGAGTTCCAGAGGATGGGTGACACCCTGGAGAAGTCCTGGAGGCGGGCATGGGAGGAGGAGACCAGGGAACTAGAGAGAAGGAGATCTTGTGAGGAGCGGAGTGTGCGTGCTGGGCGATACTTGGATATTAGGTCAGTGATGTAGTTCGGGGCAGTATGGTGGACAGCTTTGTACGTCAGTGTTAGGATTTTGAATTTGATCCGTTGCGCAATCGGAAGCCAGTGGAGGGATTGGCAGAGGGGGGTGGCGGAAATGGAGCGGTTGGAAAGGTGAATGAGTCTGGCAGTCGTATTCAGGATCGACTGAAGTGGGGTTAGCCAGCAGCGAGGCAGGCCAGTGAGGAGGGAGTTGCAGTAGTCGTGTTGTGCTATGATGAGGGAGTGGATGAGCTGTTTAGTGGTTTCTGGGGTTAGGAACGTGCGTATTTTGGCGATGTTGCGGAGGTGGAGTCTGCACGAGTTTGATAAAGATTGGACTTGGGGCTGGAAGGATAGGTTGGAGTCCAGAATGACACCAAGTACTCTGGCCTGCAGGGGGGTTTGATGGTGACGTTGTTGGATGTAAAGGAGAAGTCAATGGGGGGTGGGGTCCGGGCAGGGGGGAAGACAAGAAACTCGGTTTTGGAGAGGTTCAGTTTAAGGAAGTGGAGCGACATCCAGTCTGATATGTCGCTCAGTAGGTGTGTGATTCGGGCGGAGACCAAGGGGGTGAGGTGGGGGGTTGAGAGATAGATCTGTGTGTCGTCGGCATATAGGTGGTAGTTGAAGCCGTGAGAGTGTATGAGTTGGCCAAGGGAGGAGGTGTAGATGGAGAAGAGAAGGGGCCCGAGGACAGAGCCTTGAGGGACCCCAACAGAGAGGGGGAGCGAGGGGGAGGTGGTAGCGTTATAGGTAACGCTGAAGGATCGTTGTGATAGGTAGGAGTTACTTCATGCACTGAGCAACCATACCTCATTGATCTGTCCACCAATGCTATCTAGAGTTCAATATAGAGATGAGCACCTAAGTGCACTAAACATTTTGTAATCAACATCTAAAATCCATTCTCCCACACCATATTCCTCTATTCTTACCAAAATGCTAAATATAAAAGACATAAAAATAGAATGGAATGAAAAACCTACTTAAATTCTCCTAGGAGCCCCCTAGTAATCTAATGGGGTAATGCATATTTCCCTTTACTGAATTAATAGGTTTTTGGCTTCTAAGTCTCTGCATTAACATTTTTTTCTTCACTTCAATGCCCTACAGGAAAGCTCTCCCCCCTATTTGTGCATACGGACCCAATAGTGTTCTAAGCCGCAGAATATCTAGTATTGGCTGTTCCTTTTCAAAAATCAGTAATGAAGCAATTTAAATCTATATCTATATTTAACCCTTGAGATGGCAGAGAATCATATTCATATATCCATCTCATTTAATTTCTTGAAATTTCTTTCACAAGATCACTTCCTAGTTACCCTATCTATACCCATTTCTATGGCAAGTGTAAGTGCCCACTTATAGTTTCACTTTCACAACTAAGAGCACCACTAGGTTGAGACTAAGGCCCCATTCACACGGCAGGTCTGATCACACCTGCCAGTCCATATGGGTGACTGGACCATCAAATCAAGTCTACCTGACGGGAGGACCTGAACGGACTTGCGATCCATTTACACCTGCCTACCTCCACCTACACCAAAAGGGGATCCATCGTCCTCAGTCTAGGTGGCTTGGAGGGCAGTTGGGTGTAAACGTACAGGGGAGTCTGTGTACACCCAGCAGCCCATAGGGCTGAGCGAACTCGGTCAATGGCCACTTTGCATAAACTAAGCAGAAACGAATGTGTCATCAGCCTGTTCTGCTCTGAGCTGCAGGGAATTAG
The DNA here is from genome assembly GCF_062004578.1 of Staurois parvus. Taxonomy (NCBI): domain Eukaryota; kingdom Metazoa; phylum Chordata; class Amphibia; order Anura; family Ranidae; genus Staurois; species Staurois parvus. The sequence continues at coordinate 3,789,695 of NW_028317982.1, forward strand.
CGGAGATATTTCCTGCTGATCAAAATGAATTCCGTCCCGTGTCAAAATTAAAACACAAATTTTAATTTGCACTTCAAAATGTATAATAACCTTCACAACTTCCAAAGCAGTCACAAAGTCTCATATGTCTTTCCAAGTTAGCCGTATTGTGGCATAATGTCTTCAAAGAAAATTCACTAAGGGGGGTTAATTCATATGAGGCCTGGTTATTAGAAATTGCTCAAAAGGATAGATGTTACATAAGCAATTATGGTTGCATGTTTTCCTTTCACCACATCAGACCCAGCCTGAGATTACACTTCAATTATAAATGAGCTCTTTGCATACATTAGTAGGCTTCCTGCCATCATATTGGGAACATATACGATGCTTATGTTGTGTCACAGATTATAGTTGAATTGTCGTATAGGATAAAAGTGCTTCTAAGTCTATACTGCCGCCCGCGCGTCCCCCAAAACGTGATTTACAAATTTCAATAGTTTTGTTCCTCCAGTATAGATAATGTGGCTAAAACAGCATAACAATGTTTTTTCCTATAATAAAATATTCTATAATTATTGTTACTGGTTGAAAAATGCCATTTTCCATGTGCTTCACAAACCAAAAAAGTTTTGTTTGTGTTTGATAGAAGTGGAGATCTTCACATATTACAGCATGAATGCTATTTGTGTGCATCGATACATCCTCAGAATTGTATTGTTCACGTACCAGACATACACTGTGTCCTATACGTATCCAGATGAATGGTTGTTTTTTTTTTACTCTAATTTTCAATAACCAATTTGAACAAGGAGTGGTGAGAGATTAGACCCTCTCAGGTTTTCATCTGTGTCCCCACTGTGGAGATACATCTTTTCTATTTGCCCCATTTTGCTTTGTCACTAATACAGAAAGTGATACAAAGCTCAATGTTTTACAGCAGTCACCAAAAGAGGAGAGATAAAAGATTGGAGTTGCAGCTCATTCCCTATATGAGCCCATGAACAACCAGACGTGACAAGCACCGAAGACCTCAAACTTCCTTTGCAAACCCTTGCAAGCTTGTGTTAAAGTGTTACTAAACCCACAACAGTAAAATCAGTCTGTATATGCAGTAAAGAATGCTTATTATACTCACTGTGGAACCTAAGGGGTTAATCCTCTGCATTGTGTAAAGGCCATTTGACCCTGTCTATGTCCACATCTGATCTCCTGACAAGACAGACTGAGCCAGTCTGAGCACATGCTCAGTTTATTGTGTATTGCTAGAGAGGGTTTTTTTATTACCCTTGGGAGAGTGCATGTGATCAGCACAGGGCCAATCAGCACTTTCCAGACAGAGGTCAGGGATCCTGCAAGAAAACTCCTCCTACAAACATTAAGCAGTGCTCAGCTGAAGTCACAAGACTGCTCTAACTGCTGATGAGAAAAGGTATCTAGCAGTTTATAGTTACTAAAATAATTGCACTTCCATGTTCTGTGTACTGTGGGAGACCAGAAATAGTGAATGCAGGGTCCGGGGTTTAGTAACACTTTAAAGAACAACTTCCACTTATTGCTTACTGTAAAAGCAGAAGAGTACTGTGAAGTGTGCTACAGGTTTGATCAATGTGCAACAACTTCTATACTCCAATGTCACACTGTAAACCCAATCCTTATATTAATCTGCAGCCCAAGGGCCACATTCACCCCTCTGGTGCTTGCTCTGTAGCCCCTTGAGACCTCCATAGTGGAAGTGAGAGATTCATTTGAAAGGCGTAGTGATCTCTAACAGTTTCATGTAACATGTCCCAGTCTCTCAAGCCTAATGCAGCAAGCTTCCAGTTTCCAACAAAGCACAAGGTTTCCCAGCACACTTATCAATCAGCTTGCAAAGCAACTAAATTGGCCCTAACAATTCATGTTAAAAACAGAGGGTTTAGTTTGCACACATTTGCAAATATCTACGTAAGCTGCAGTGCCCATGTCAAGGCTCCTCTGTACACTGCGGTCCCAACTATGAATTTCAGAGTCTCCCAAAGTTGAAGCACATATTGCAGGGGATAGATTACGGGAAGGTGTGCCTGGAGGGAGCCCACTCCTCAAAGGCACAGGGACGCACATGATACCCAGCTAAAGAACAAATGGCATTAAGTGCATCCCCACGCCCAATTCAACCAACTGTGCAAAAAGTGGTAACCACCCAACATATAACCAGACTTTGCATTAGGGTGCACATGAAAGGGCAAACGCTCCCTCCAGGCACACCTGCCTTGATCTATCCACTGCTATATGTGCTCCAACTTGGGAGACTGAAATTTATAGAGTAAGGACCACAGTACAGAGAGGAGCCTTGATGTGGGCACTGCGGCTATGACATATTTGCAAATGAGTGCAAACAAAACCTTCTGTTTTTAACGTGAATTGTTAGACAGGGCCAAATTTGGTGGTTTTGCAGGCTGTCAAGTGTGTTGGGAAATCTATTTATTCCAAGCTCCAACACCTGTAGTCAGTATAAGGAAAGGTTCATCCAGAGCCCATGGCAAGGAGGTGGAACTGTACCTCCTCCCTATTCCCAACACATGCTGTAGAATGGTGCGTACCACCCATTCTCTGCCCCCTTGCTGTTTATGAAGCTAGTTACACGTGCATGGTGCGTTTCTGTGTCAGTTCTCTATGGATAGGGTGGAGAGTGGGCAGGTTGGAGCACAGCAGAACTGATGTAGCTGTCACAGCAGACATGAAGCTGCAGCCTGGCCCTGGTTACTAGCCACCGATCTGTGCATGGAGGGTGTGCGTGCCCCCCCCCCCCCCCCCCCATCCCACATAATGTAGACCCAATGCAAGGTCTTACTCTTATTAACACAACAGTGAGCTCTGTACAGTACAGAGTGGAAGAACAATCTAATCATGTTGCAAGAAATGGGAGAAATGCACAGAGACTGTAGAAAAAGAGTACAGCTGCTGCCAACTGCTATATGTTCTAAAAATAAATGCTTTGTTGTCGCTCTGGCATTGACATTACTCCAAGGAAACAAAATGCTGTTATTATTACAAAGAAAGAAAACCACTGGTATTGTAAGCCCACTAAGAAAAGTAAGTAAACATGACTGCTAAAGTTCCAGCTGCACTTTTGAAATAAGTTCACATTATTAAAATACATTCATATTGTGTTGCAATACATGGTTACCATGTTTTTGTGTATTTCTGGATGCATCTCAACACACAAAATATAAAAAGACCATAGAAATAAATAGGATGTTGTTACACAAATTATTCCATAGATAAATCAGTGATCTTCAGGACTTTTATAAAATCAACCAAAAATTTACCATGGTTGATCACTAAAGTTGCTTCAAAACCCCATATGTGTAGCACCATGGAGGTCCTGTGTGAATGTGGACCAGACACAGGCCTGCCAAACCTTACTGGATTGACAGACATCCAACTAACAGGACAATTCCATACTCTGATATAAAAAGAACAGTGCCATGACTTACGAGTCTCTTCCTTCACCGACCACTGCCATCCTCTTGCTGTCTTCCGTCCAGGCAATGTCTTTAATAATCCCAGCGAAAGGCTGGTACTCATATTTCAGCAGATGTTCCTTCTGCGTGGTGTCCCAAATTCTGATTTTACCAGTAACATCTAGCAAACAAGCAAAGAAGAAACCTCAGTTTATCCCCAAATACACCATGTGATAATGTTTATTACACCAAAGCAAAGTTCAGTTTTGCAGAGTGCAAATTTAGGGATATGGCCTAACAGTCACAGTATGTCATCTTTCATCCAAGGCTTCTCAATAGTGTATATTACGGGGGAGGGGGACTCCCACAGGGCTGTATTGGGGGGTCTCTCACAGGGCTTTAATAGTGTGCCTCAATATTCAATCTATGCTACTTACACACTTAGAGGATGATGTGATCCACTCCATGTAAAACAAATCCAAAAGATACATCAGTTATCACCTGCAGTTCCACTTACTGCAGAATCATATACCACAGCTCATCTTTTCCCATACAATGGCGTCACTGTACAAGTGTTAACAAATGAATTTTAGTCCACAAACATCCATCTTCTACAAGGACCTCCAGAAGTAGGGGCCCAATTGTGCTACTACATAGTGGCCTCCCGCTCTGCTTAAGCATTTCCAAATTTTCAAACAGGCTTAATTCACACCTGACCGTAGCGATTTACTGGTGTTTTTAGAATTGTATTACAAGCATTTTAGAAAACATATCACGAGTGTTTTACAGCTTCAGGCCTTTTTGTTTATCCAGTAGAAAGCACAAGAGAAAAATTAGGGCTCACACTTTCTATTGAAGTCTACAGGACCAAAAATGCTTATAATCTGCCAAAAAGAAGCTCATGTACTTTTTTGAGCAACAGGCATTTTGCTTCAGGCGACGGAATGCTCATATGTGAACAGGGGTCATTGAAATGAATGGGATTTAGCTTGTTGAGCGTTTTAGAGCTACAGTCTTCTAGCAGGGAAAAAAAAAAAAAAAAAAAAAAAAAAAAAAAAAAATCGCTCAGGTGTGCATGCAACATTCAGAGATAAACATTATGGTCAGAGATGGATGCGTCATTCATTATTGCTATACAGCCACATTGCTAAGCCTTGCCTCTGGCACTAATGAACAACAGTCATAGATAAAAGCTGGAAAGATACAACAGTCTAAAATAGGCCATACATGGATCGAAAATTCAACCAGTTCAGCAGGGAATGGTTGAATTTCAATCCATGTATGGGCATGGGGGTTGTAGAGAAGTCCATCTACTGACTACATCTGTACAACTGTCCTGTTGGATTTTCCCAGCTTGAACAGTGCTGCAGGCTATAGCCAGCGGCACTGATCAGTGTATTTTTTTTTTTTTTTTTTAAACTTTAAAATAGTCGAAATTAGTACAACAAATTCTCCAAACATTTATATTATACATTCTCCATATCAAAAAATAAAACTAAAAATAAAATATATATATATATTTTTTTTTTTTTTTTTTTTACATATACCCATCCCCTCCCTCCTGCCTCACCCCGCTCCACCCCCTATTTGATCACCTCTTCTAAACCCTCTCTCTTCCTGTTCCAATATTCTATTCCTAATCTCTTATCTACCTGCACTTACCACAGGCCATCTTTCTTATCCTATATGAGCCCTATCTACCCCTTGATCAATTCTTAATATCTCCTAGATGTTTTGAAATGCGTCCATCTGTCCCAAATAGTCTTACATTTTTCAATTTTATCCTCTCCTCTATAATACAGCTCCTCCACGCTATATATAAACTCTATTCTATTTAACCAATCCGTAATTGTTGGGGCTTCCTGAGCCTGCCAGAACTTAGGAATCAGTCCTTTTGTTGCATTAAATAAATGAAATACAAATCGAGCTCTTATATTATTTCGCCATGAAATTAGTATTATGAAACAGACCCAGGGATCCTTCAGTACACTAATCCCCGTTATTTCATGTATATTTTGTATTATTCCCTGCCAAAATTGCTGTATTTTAGGGCAGTCCCACCATATATGTGCCATTGTTCCTTTCTTTCCACATCCCCTCCAACATATAAAAAAGGTGAGTTCTCTATTCGTTGATTATGTGCCACACTATTTGTAACATACCACCTAAGCATTTCTATTGTGTTCATATCCACTGCACCATGTATTAAATTAAATATTCTCTTTTTTTTCATGATCATTTAATTTTGTTCCTAATTCCTTTTCTCACTTTTCTAAGAAAGATGGATAGACGGTTCCAGACATAGCAGCAAGAATCTTATATATGTGTGAAGTCACGTGCCTTCGCATTATGTCTGTACTGAAAAGTTATTCAAATGGATACATCCTCCATCGTCCTCAGTGCCTGCGGGAGAGCTGTGACAAAGTGTCTTAGTTGATAGTAATGCCGCTCATCTAACACCCAAAATTTTTCCTTTTTATCTTTCAATTCCATAAAAGTGCATAATTCCCCTTTAACAGTGATATCTTTTAAACATACGTTTCTGGCTTTTATCCAATTGCCTGCAATTTTTTCATTCCCAGGAGGGAAGAAATCTGTTCCCCACAACGGTATTAACAGTGAATTATATTCCAACCGCCTTTGTGTATGAATTCTATACCAAATCCTAAAAACATTATGTGTTAAAAAACATTATTTGTTAAAGTGCTTGTATTATCTGATAATTTTCTAAACTGTTGTGGAAGCCAAATAATCTTGTCTAACTGTGACCCACTAAGTGTACTTTCAATCAATACCCAACTTTTCACCCGTGAATTACCAATCGAAATCGGCTATTCGTGAAAGCAATATCTCTTGAAATCTGGTACGTTTAGACCCCCGTTAGTTTTATCCCTACACAAAACCTTGTAGCTAAATCTTGGTCTTTAATTTGCCCATATGTACTTAAATATCTTTTTTATGGTCTCAAAGAACGACCTCGGTAAATATATTAGGAGCATATGGAATTTATACAGAACCTTTGGGACTTATCATTTTTACCAAATTTATATGACCAATCCAAGAGATTGATCAGGTAGATATTTTCCTCAGATCATCCTTCAGCTCATTTATTAATGGAATGGAATTTGTCTGATAAATATTCTTAACAACAGGGGTTAGTTTTACACCTAAATAACTTAAATCATTCTCCCTCTGTACAAAAGGGAAATAATACCTTTGCTTTCCATAATACCTGTTTTTCTGTCTTCGAAACACTAATATTTAAATATCTGACTTCAAAGGGTTGATTTTCAAATTTGATAGTTCTCCATAGTTTTTTAAAACTTTTATTAAAATTGGGTAGATTTACTCTAGGATTCACTATGAAAATAGCATATCATCAGTATACGTCACTACCTTATGCTTCCTTTTACATCTGTACTTCTTCGTACAGTTGCCAATAACGGTTCCAATGATATAACAAAAAAAGTAAGGGCGAAAAGTGAACATCCCTGTCTAGTTCCGTTGTGCATTTTAAAAAATTGTGACGAGTCATTGACCTTGACTGCCGCTGTTGGGTTACTATATAACGTTTTAATCCATTGCATCATCTTAGGTCCAATGCTCAAAACTTCCAACATATCAAACATAAATTCCTAGTCTACCCTATCAAAAGCTTTCTCCACGTCGATTGTTAAAACAAACAATCGCCGGGTGATTTTCTTGCTTACTTTTTTGCAAAAGAAATAATAATCTCAGTTCATTATCCTTTCCTTCTCTTCCTGGAATAAAACCCACCTGATCTAAATAAATCCATTCTGGCATCAACTCCTTCATTCTATTTGCCAGGACCTTTGCATATAATTTTGTATCTATATTTAATAACAATATACAGTAGGTCTATAACTAGCACATTGGGACAGATCTTTCCCTTCTTTTGGTAAAATTGTAATATATGCCTGCAATGACTCCTCTCTCATTAGCATTCCTTCCCCCAGAGAGTTCATGTATGTACACATCTTGGGCACAAGTAGTTCTTTAATATCCCTATAATATCTCTGCGTATATCCATCTGGTCCTGGGCTCCTCCCTACTGCTGTACTTTTAAGAGCTGTATAAATTTCCTCCTGCGTAATAGATTTATCAAAACTATAGATCTCCCCTCCTCTAATCTAGGTAGTCTGGCCTCTTAAGTACACTTGTATTTTCCCCTATCTTCCTCTGATTCTGTCAGGTTTTTAGATTTAAATTCCATATAAATTGCTATTGTATTGTTGGAACATTTTAGCGATATCAGTGGTTGAATGTACCATTTCTCCATTCTTATCTTTAATTTTCTTTAATTACTTAATTTCCTTTCCCTCAGTTTTCTCAGTTATTTTCCTGGTCTATTCCCCCACTGATAATCGCTCTTTTGCAACCATGTTAAAAACTTTTCTCGTCTCATGTTCCATCAACTCTTTCTTTGAGTTATCTTCTGTTGTGTCTCTATTTCAACTTTCTCCTTATGTTGTTGTTCTAAGTCAGAGTTGCTCAATTAATAAATTCTTTTTCCTTCCCTGTTCTCTTTTTTCAGCCCCCATTGAGATCAGGATTCCCCTAATTTAAGTCTTATGTGCTTCCCAAATAGTAGCCATAGAGATCTCTTCTATTTCATTAAATGTAAAATATTCCTCTATTTCCTACTTTATTCTTTTTTCCATATCCTGTAAAAGCTCAATTTATCTCCACATACTAGTTCCACTCAGTTTTCCTTTCAGTCTTAATCTTGTTATAACAGCTGCATGATTTGATAAAGACATTACCTTAATTTTGAACTTTACCAAAAGACTCTAAAAGTGTATGTTCTATCATTATGCAATCCAATCTTGAGTACATCCCATTTGCCAGAGAGAAAAAAGGTATAGTCTCTCTTGGATGTTTAATTCTCCACGAATCCATCAATTGACACTGATGTAACATTTTCTTAACCAACTTCAAATTTTTACCTCCTCCTCACCACATGCACGATGAGGCATTCATCGAAGGATCCATACAAAATTTGAAGTTTCCTGCTACAATCAAGTAACCCTTCTTAAAAGTATATATTTCCTAATGTGCATTGTATTCTTGGTAAGTTTCCTTTCAGAAATAAAAAGCGACCTTCTGGATCAACTAATCTAACTTCAATAGTAAATTTAAAATTTTTTGACATCCCAATTGCAACCCCTTTTACATGTTTAATTGGTGAATCTGATCAGTGTATTCTGACAGCGGGGGAAGTCTCCCACTACTGTCAGAATAAAACAGCTCAGCAGGGAGGATTCCCCCATCCACAGAGTATGTAGATGGAAAAAAAAAATAGCATTTTTTTTGCTGAACCCACTGGTCAAATGAAAAAGAAAAAAAAAAAATTAAGTAAAAATGGACTCATCTATGGGCTGTCCAAGAAATGAAGTGCTCTACTGATCTTTTTGATTGTGTATTTATTGCATGATATGCTTCTATTCTTGATGTACACCAATCCATGTTATATTTTCAATGCATCTTTGGGCTTCTACTGGCTACTGTAGATTTGTTTAGGCCGAATCCTTTATTCTTTTATCAATGTGCTTTTTGTTCATGTTTTGGCCATTATTTTGTACTGTACAAAACGTTTTTCAATACATTATTTCTAAACAAAAAAAAAAAAAGAAAAGAAGTGCTCAGACCAGACAGCACATAGCTGGTTCATTCATTGTCTTTATCTTTTAGTACACTTTAGCAAAAGCTGCATAAAAAGTTAAAATAGTTTTTGGTTTCTCTATTTACTCCTAGCATTAGCTACAGGCATGCAAAAATTCAAAAGTGAAGATATGATCAGAATTCCTTTGGCATCTGCACCAGCCAGTAATGCAAATAACACAAACGGCTGCCTTGAGCAAATATTCTTGTTCAGACCAGTAAGTATATGGTTTTCTAACCTGCCCAATGACTTCTATTATATAATGAACCTCAGCCAATAGTGTATGTGGTGACCCACAAGCATTAGACAGTTTATCGGACTGCCCAATTGTTCTCCAAGTATCCTCTCACTACGGACACCGTTTTACAGGCTTTTACTTTACTCATTGCTACATAAAACTAGGTATATCTGCTATTAGGCCAGTCACAACCCCGTTAATATCTTCCCTGACTGCACAGCTTCCATTTCAGTTTCTTGCAGAAAGTGTCAAAGCAAGCTTTTGTGTTCCTTTTATATACAGTTGGAAGCCACAACAGGCCATACTCCCCATTTCTGTAATCTAAAATAAAATCTCACAATATCCAACTCATGATAATAAATGTTGTAGGTGAGTGGCCTATAAAAATAAATCGTAACCTCCCAGAAAATAAATTAGAAGATAACCTACCTCCAGATGCGATGTAGAATCCACTGGGAGCGTATTTGGCAACAGCAGCCTGATGGGCATGTTCAGTGTAGACATCGGCAATGGCTGGGTTCTGTCAAGAAACCACAGAGGGAATTGCTATAATGTAAGTTTAGATAAGGCACACTACAGCAGGAGACTGCATTAGAGCGAAGACAACATGTAACAAATTTTACAGCGTTTAGTAACGTATGTCTTGTAAACAGCAGTAAACACCTTGTCCCACCTCAGAGTGAAAAGACTTCATGTATCCAAACCTAGATATCTAGCACAATGAAGCATAAACCCCACCACTAACATTAGAGGCCCTTTCACACCAATGTATTTTTACCTTGTTAAAAAAGCAATAAAATACGAGGGGCATTAAAGTCATCCCAGGACTTTAAATTTTACAGGTATAAAATAGGATGCTGGTGTGGCAGTACTACCCGCAGTAATAAGTGTATCCTATTACTGACAAGCAGCGCACATGTAGCAGGCCAGTCCAGAGACAGGTCAATCAAGGTGGCAGACAACAGCGTCAGTGCTCCCATGGTACAGCATGTGTTGAAGTTGACGAAGGTGTAAAACCCGTCGATATCTACAGAAGACTTCTAGCACAGTACGGTGATGATACTCTCAGTTGCAGTAAGACATTTGAATGGTGTAAACGTTTCAAAGATGGCCATATGTCTGTCAGGGACAATCCAGGCCGAAGTGATTCCCAGCCCACAGCAGTCATTCCTGTAAGCATTCAGCACATGGAACGCCTGACCCTGGATAAATCGTTGCACAACCTGTCGTGAAGTTGCACAAGAGAAAAATCTCTCCGTGGGAGTGGTGAACACAATGATGACGACGCGAAGCAGGCTATCCTCGGATGGTTCAAGAATACAGACAAATCTTTCTATGCTGAAGCTTTCCAGCCATTAGTTAAATGCTGGGCTAAGTGTATAAATGTAGCAGGGGAGTATGTCGAAAAATATCCCACTCCTTGTATAATAAAAGAAATTTCAAACTCAAAAGTCCTGGTTTGACTTGAACACCCTTCGATTTCCTATTAAATCCCATGGGGCTCTTTACAGCACTGCACTGCAGCGCGTTTTAAAAAGTCCTGCATGTTTCTGTGCTTAATGATACCATGTGTATGGAGGCAATGCTTGCATTTGCCAATTTTCATTTTGGCATGTTTGCCAGTTTGGTCCAGGCGCCCGTATCGGGTGCAAGCGGCGTGGTCACTCTGACAGGATACTGAAGTGGGGCTGCCTTGACTCCGCTTTCTACCGTATCTGTCCCCCCAACCCTCTCTCCTTCTCCCTCACTATCTTTACAACTAAGTTATCTTTTTTCTCTTCTCTGTAGGACTTTTTTTTTTTGTTTGGGTTCATACGGAGTTATCACACATTGTTACATGTATTTTGTCTGGGATTGAACCTATGTTTTTTTTTTTCCTATACATTTCCGTAATATGTGCTATTGAAACACTTCCATTCTGCTGTTTAGACTAATTTTCACTCATCCGCATGGACTATAGACACACTTATGATGTTTTTCTATCCACTTGTCCATGTTATTATTGCTCATATTTTGTATTATCAAAATTGATGTAAAATATAATAAAGACAAATTTGCCTTTAAAAAGTCCTGCATACCACATCTTTGGTGCCCTTTTCAAAACCTCGCTGAAAAAGCAGCTCCCTATTGAAATTAATGTAAAATGTATCAAATCAAAAATGTACCGCAGCCGCATTTTTTTTTCAATAGGTGATATTGGCACTGGAGAGATGGGGTTAAATAGAACAGTCCCATGGGTAGTAGGGAGGTATTCAGCTATTAGGATAGCACAGTCATGAAGCAGCACCCTATTGAGTTAAGATGGACTCTGTAGTGGAGATAAGAGGAGAGAGAGGGGCGCCAGACTAAGTGCAGTATTTGAGAATCACTTATTGCACACAATGGTATGTAACTCACAAGAGGTAAGTAGTTATCAGGTATGGGTACATAGAGACGTCATCCAGAAAAGGTTCCAGAGGCAGAGAAGAGGGTAGATGGACAACTGGGGGCCTTGGCTGTGGTGAAAGCCAGGTCTCCTGATTCACATCTAGTCCTCTGCAGCGTGTACAGGCTGTGTCTCATGTGTGGAACCAGGCTGGAACGCAAGATGGCCACCGGGCAGAAGTGAAGTCACTACGGGAACGTGATGCCGCAGGATGGGGATGTAACGCGTTTCAAAGCTAGCTGCTTCTTACATGTCCATGTCACATGTCCATGTTTCACAGGTGTATGCAGGGAGTCAGGCAGAAGAGGAGGGAGGGGAAGAAAAAGTCAGAAGGTATACGAACCTTCAGGAATGATCCTGTTCAGGTCTTTGTAGTCCCTAATATTTTTTACACCTACCTTGCTGTTGCAATGAGAATTCATCCTGCTACAAAATGTCCTCTGTCATCCCAGACAGTCCAACTCGCACTGTAGCTCAATCACTGACTTCAGGGAGGCTGGCATAATAGGCGCCAGTGTTGCGCTTCCTCTCTCCTTGCTTTAGCTTTCATGAGAGACAACCAATAATGATGCTTTATGAATGGCAAAGCAGAGAGAGGGGTCAGAAAGGAGGACTCAACAATTCTGCGCAAGAAAGATATAAAAGTTCATTCTTAATTTAAAAATGGCCAGTTCTGCATCCTTCCTTTACCTGGCCATGTGATCAATGTCAATAAGGAGGATCTTGGGTGACAGAGCAGAGCTACTGGCTAGTCGGCTGTCCCTGAAATGTCAGTCTCTCAAGATCCTCTAAGACAGGCCACATGTCCTGTTCACTGCAGATCTCAACATGCATACCCATTGGATAAAAGAGAGCAAGATATCATGCCTGCCAGGATAAGCACCACTTAGTGGATTAACATTTAGCTTATCCAAACATTACCGACTTTAAAAAAAAAACTGATAAAAAGGTTCTGATGGAAGCAGTCATTCCTCAAATGAAAAGTAACAAATAGTTGCCCTGGAGTAACAAAACTGAACCTAGCAACTTCTATGAACTATACAATCGGTTTCTTAAAGAATAATATGTCAACCCAAAAGGTTATATTCCTGATGTCTCATGTACTTGAATAAAGAAAGGTATCCTGGGGGTGCGCTTGCACGGGGCTGCTGGAACTGACATGTCCATTTGAGGCTCCACAGCATAGTGGGGGGGGGGGGGGGGAAGAAGCCTCCCGAATGCAGCTGCGGGCTCGACTCAGCCATGTGCCTCGTCCGGTTGCCGTGACAACCTCCCCGGCACCCACACGGATGGTCCGGGGAGCCACCAAATATCAGCCACAGGCCAAACCCATAAAGGAGGCCCTGGCTCAAGCTACATCTAAGATGGCAACTGCTACTGCATGTGACACAGAAACAGCCATATGCAGTCCTGCAGGCTGCTCATCACAGATCCTGTTGCACTTCAGATGGAGAGTCAGACTCCGACCTGTGGACACCTGTACACTCTCTGACCTTACTTCTTCTTAACTTCTCAAACAATTTGACAAGATGCTACACAAAGCCCTGAAACAGACCTCAGATCTTATTACTGACAAGTTGTCTAAAGAAATTTGTGACCTGGGAAAGCGCGTATCTGACCTAGAACACAGGATTGACGACCTGGACGCCACTCTCCATACCCACTCTGACAAACTTGAACTTCTGCGTGATGAAAATCTGACTCTACAGTCCCGTCTGGAGGACTTCGAGAATAGGGCCTGCCACTCAAGCCTACGTATCCGCAGCCTCCCGGAATCTATCATAAACGTCCTTTCCACAGTCACGGCCCTGGCCCCGGCAATACCCATCAAAAGCCTTGAACTACACAGAGTTCAACGGGTGCTGGCCCCCCCGACGCCTAGACGGCCCACCACACGATATTAATCGCCAAATTTCACTACTTTCGCACAAAGTAGCAGCTTCTGCAAGCAGCACTGCTGAGCCCTTACCCTTCCAGGGCCATAACTACCAGCTATTCTAACATTTGTGCCCAACTACGGATTACCAAGCTTAGAACCATGAAAGCCCACCTTCAGGTCCTTTAGCAACATGGCGTAGCGTACAGATGGAGCTTCCCATTTGCAGTTCGATTCGCTTTCCAATCTGGGGACTAGACCTGCAGGACCCCTGATGACCTACTTGACATGCTGCGGAATCTCCAACTTCAACCCCAAGCAGCCACTCCATACGGCTCTTGCCGACGGTCATGCTCTCCACAAAACAGCACCCCTTCTCACTCCGCCATGGGCCAACTTAGCTCCTACAAGCGAGGTCGATAGTCCTCTCCAACTCCAGTCCCCCAGGGCTCAATGGACTGACATTCACAAGTACACCTGGATCCCCTTTATTGCCCCCCCGTTGGGCTGAGTCTACACCTAAGACAGTCTTCCTCGGTCCCCCTGTTGTTACTTTATGTGAATGCACTTCACCCTCCTTGATGGCTTGCTGTTTGGTCTGTTGATACTGTTATATATGTTACAGAAACACCATTCAACATTTTTGGGAGGCCTGGGCCTGGTGGCACTGACAGCATCATACAACTTCAGCATTTTATCATCCCTTATAGGCTGAGATAGCTGGAAGTACTGCTTGGCCCTTGGACTTACTCAACATCTCGGGAGCCTAGGCTCTTGCTGATCCAATGGGAGCTTATTAACATATGTTTGTATTTGGGCTGTCTTCCCTCTATGTTTGTCACTGCGTACCCACCACTAACCCATGCAGTACCGGGTTTTTGTACTGCCTGTATTACCTTTGTCCCCCCTGGGGTGTCCGTTATGCGGATATCCCGTGGGCCAAACATTGGGCCTTTGCTGACCTATTTCTTTACTATCAGGTTTTGTTTACCACTCTCTCTCGCTCCCCCGTGTGACTTCCCTGTTTTTTTTCCCCCCATTCTATTTTTTCTTTTCCCCTCAACACCGGACCGTGTACACTCAATTTCAGACTTACCACTTACTAGCAGACCATGCTTCCCCACCATGGGCTCCCTGAATATCCTTATTCTGAACGTTCAGGACCTTAATAACCCACAAAAAACATAAAGCCTTCCGATCTTTTGCGTCCCAAAAGGCACGTCGTCTGCTTGCTGGAGACACATTTCACTACTACTTCCACACCAAGATTCTTTGGCCCCCAATTTCCCCAAGTTTTCACTGCTTCTGCAGAAACCAAGTGTAGAGGAGTCCTTGAAGCCTTCCACTGTATAGCCACTTTCACTGGGGCTGTGCGGTGGTAGGAACATATTTTCATATTTGGTGGTCTTGCCCAGTAGCCCAAGCTTTTTGGGATGAAATTTTTCATATGCCGTTCTCGCTCTTTGCAAAGCCACTGTCGCCAGACCCGATCAACTTGTTAAACCTTCACCCTTCATATCTAAATCCCAATTCAAGCTTCTCCTGCAAGTCACCACAGCAGCTAAGCAAATCATGGAAGTCGCCATCGCTATTTATTCTAGCTGTAAGAAACAAGGTAACACAAGCTATGATTCACGCCAAAGTGAAAGCACCCAATATGGACTCTGTCCCCAAATTTCTAAAGATCTGGAACCCCTGGGTGGAACATTTCCTTCTGCCGACTTTTGACGATTCGCTGCTCCTTCCTTAACATTTTTTTTTAGTCTCACATCACGATGTTCATATGTGCCGTTTCCTACAGTGGTCCGTTCCCGAACTACCCCTGCTCTTTTAGAAGTCACACAACCCCTCTCCTCCTTCTCTGTTCTTTCTTGGTCTCCTTTATTCTTTCCAACGTGTTTCCATTTTTTTTCTTCCTTCACTTTGCATGGAACCTATAGGTAGTTCTGAGGTGCAGTACAGCCTAGTTAAACCATAACTATGCTTTAACCCCCTTTGTATTGCATTTTTCCCCAAATGTTTCATTGTGGTTCCCAGTTGTATGTTTTTACATGACATTTATCTTCGTGCCTTTGGGCAACATGTTCTCCAATACGTCTGTATATGCATTTGCATGTCCTAAGCTTGTTTCTGGCTTAGAAAAATCAATAAAAATGTTTGAACAAGGAAAAAAAAAAAAAAAAAAAAAAAAAAGGTATCAAGTTCTCTTTGTATGGATTTCGTTTTTGAAATCCCTGGTGTTCCTGCCAGTTCCTCTGCTTCCATATCAAAAACCAACCACACTAGGCATGAGAGCACAGCAAGGTCAGTGTTTTGGCTGTGCTGGGAACTCAGCTTGCCATCCTCCAATGATCAGGTTTGACCCCCCACCCCTTGCACAGCCATTCAATGGGAAGAGGAGTGTCCTGTTTCTTCTTCCCCAGTTTTCTGTGCAGCTAAGAACAGAGGGAAAGTGATCATTTATGAAAAAAGGGAGAAAAAAAATATAATGGTTTTCATATCTACACATTTTGCCTGTTATTTTAAACTGAAATGGGTTGTTTTACAAGGTGACGGTTTACATATACTTTAAAATTGACAAACCCAGGCTATGAAAAACTCTTATTACATGCTATATAACAAAGTGTGCATACTCACAAAGCCACTAAAACATTTGTTGTGTGTACAGTGAAATATACCCAGCTGATCCTACCTTCAGCTGTCCCTCCCTGCCTCTCTGTGTCTCCACTGCAGGCTGAGATTGTGTAAACCAACTGGTGTCCTCTACTGAGCATGCTGTGCCCACACGGCTGTGTCATTCATTCACAGTGTTCTGTGAATGAGTGCCTACAAGTCCCAAAAACCTTAGCAACTGTGGACTTGTAGTTTTCAATGAACTATCACAGTGCTGTGGAGCGATGTGGCAATTCATTGACGTTTGCAGTCAGTACATCTGCTTGTTCGTATATCCCTTACGGCAAGCAGATATTCTGACAGGTCTGCAGGAGACCTGCATGGCATCAGCGATCTACTGATTGATTGCTGGTGCAATGCTTTACAGGCTCCTTTAGACATAAATAATAAATATACATTTTTTTACCTGCAAAAAAAAAAAAAAAAAGTGTATTTATTGTTTTTATCCAAAAGGTGAACTTATCCTTTAAAGAAAAGACTTTTGACATATTTTATACACTTGCCTCAGCCAGACTTCTTATGCTCACTATTCACATTGTCATCCATAGACAAGAGGCCCATTATGAAACACAAGCAGCGGACACGCCTATATGCTGCCGATTCCACAACACCGTGTGCACATATTCAAACAGTTGTGACAGGCACTAATGGAGCTTATAAGGACATACCAATATGAAGTATAGAAAAGCTAGAATTATTCCCTGGCATTTTTTTGTGCTCTCCTTCAAAGCAGAACTCCAGGCAGCAACTAAATGCACAGTGAAATACACGTGTAGGAGCTGCTTTAAGCCTCATGCACAATGGACGTTATTGCAGCTGCTCCTAGGGGAGCCAAACGTTTTTGTTTTCTGCCTCTAAACTTCCCTGCATGTTAGCCTATGAGTCCATACACACAGGCTTTTATCAGCATTTAGAACAGGGGATTTTAGAGGCAAAAAAAAAAAAAAAAAACCCTTACTGCCAGTGTGTCCAGAAGTAGCACAGTTTTGGCAGAAAGAAAACAACAAAAAAAAAAAAAAAAAAAAAAAAAAAAAAAAACACACTTGACTCTTGTAAACGCTAGACGCGCTTAGCACTTGAATGGTAATTCATTTCAACTGTCAGAATAAAAATTATTAATCTGGCCACTAAAATGAATGACCGAAGAGCTTGACGCCTTAAACCGTGCGTAAAAGCATTACACACTTGTACAAGCATCATGATTTTTCTGCCAAGTTTGGAAAAATGTCCTGTGTGCATGAGGCTTTAAAAAGATAATGCACTAAATATCTAGCAAAAAAAAGGAAGACGTTTTCAGCAAAAAAGGCAGGGAAGTGTCATCATGCTCTCTACCTTGTCCAATCAGGGAACACTTTGCATTCATTCAAAAAATGTAAAGGATTCTTTGAATAGCTCCTGAGCCAAGCTGTAGCAATCATGCATACAGAGACGGACACGGCCCTCCATTTTGCTAAGAATTCTCCATGTTGTCCCATCATCCCCGCCTTCTTCTCTGTTCATCGACACTGACATGTGGCCTGTGTGTTGGCCGAGGTCATAGGCAGCCAAAGCACAGCAGGAAGCTCCAAGCTATAAAACCCCCAGGGAGCTGGGTGCCTGGCTGTCTAAGAAACTGTGCAATCTGGCATATCGTAAAAGTATAACCCAAGCCTTTCCCTGAGTTCATAGACATTCCAGAGGAGTAAAACTAGATACCACATTCAAAATCCATTTTCCCCCCTATGTCTCATATCTTGGAATATGAGAGACTTACATAAAAACCAGGCATATCTTCAGATTGGTCAAGATAAGACAAACCATTTGATATGTCACACTCCTTGACTAGCATACATAGAAAAACAGAAAAGTATATCTCTTGAACCATTCAAGTGTATATTTCATATCTCATATCTAACCACTCCACAAATGCGTCTGCATATTAATCTACCCGCGGTTGGGATGTCAAATGTACCTAGGAATAGTTATGGGCCAAAATATAAGCTAAGAGAGATTCTGGCTGTAACTTAGGTCTCCACCTATACTTCCCTCCCCAAATAAGGCAATTGGTTCTTTGTTGTAAGGAGACACCCTGTAGAGATTGTAGAAAAAGGCTGTTAAGCTAGGAGTTGTGAGGGAGAGAAAGCAGAGTCTCCTGCGTTTAACATCGAAACTAGCAATAGAGACAAGAAATCCTTTTTGGCTCAGGAGACATGAAGCTGCTTAACCCAAGGCTTTTTGGCAAGTACTTATCTACCTAAACTACTGTTATCTTTTAGCAGTTTTATTGCTCTCTGTATATTTATATACAGTTGTGTTCAAAATAATAGCAGTCAGACATCACTAACCTGATCAATCACTGTGTTTGGTAGAAATATTTCTATGTGTCAAATAATTTACTAGCAGGTGTAGTAGAGTAACAGAAATCCAACAGACCCAACAGTCATGACATGCATGCTGCTGATTCTGTGTAATTGAATCACTAATTGAAAGAGGCATGTTCAAAATAATAGCAGTGTGGAGTTCTATTAGTGAGGTCATTCATTCTTTGAAAAACAGGTGGGAATTATTGCCCTTATTTAAGGAAAAAGGCAGCAAATGTTGTACATGCTGGTTACAGTGCATTTCGCTCTGAAATTCTGAGGAAAATGGGTTGTTCCAGACATTGTCCAGAAGAACAGCGTACCTTGATTAAAAAGTTGATTGGAGAGGGGAAAACCTATAAAGAAATGCAGAAAATGATAGGCTACTCAGCTAAAATGACTGCAAATGCTTTAAAATGGCAACCAAAACCTGAAAGACGTGGAAGAAAGCAAAAAGCTACCATTCGAATGGATAGAAGAATAGCCAAAATGGCAAGGACTCAGCCAACAATCAGCTCCAGGAGGATCAAAGATACTCAAAGTTACCTGTGAGTACTGTTACAATTAGAAGAAGCCTATGTGAAGCCAAGCTATCTGCAAGAAGCCCCCGCAAAGTCCCACTATTGGGGAAAAAAAAAAAAAAAAAAAAAAAAAACACGACATGCACTGAAGAGGTTACAATTTGCCAAAGAGCACATTGACTGGCCTAAAGAGAAATGGCGCAACATTTTGTGGACTGATGAAAGCAAGATTGTTCTTTTTTGGGTCTAGTGGCCGGAGACAGTTTGTCAGGCGACCCCCAAACACTGAATTCAAGCCACAGTACACTGTGAAGACAGTGAAGCATGGTTGGCAAGCATCATGATATGGGGATGCTTCTCATACTACGGTGTTGGGCCTATTTATCGCATACCAGGGATCATGGATCAGTTTGAATACATCAGAATACTTGAAGAGGCCATGCTGCCTTATGCTGAAGAGGAAATGCCCCTGAAATGGGTGTTCCAACAAGACAACGACCCCAAACACACCAGTAAACGTGCAACATCTTGGTTCCAGACCAACGAGATTGACGTTATGAGTGGCCAGCCCAATCCCCGGATCTTAATCCAATAGAAAACTTGTGAGGTAACATCAAAAATGCAGTTTCTGAGGCAAAACCAAGAAAGAGAGAAGAACTGTGGAATGTAGTCCAATCATCCTGGGCTGGAATACCTGTTCACAGGGGCCAGAAGTTGGTTGACTCCATGCAACACAGATGTACATCAGTTCTCAGAAACAGTGCTTATACAACTAAATATTCATTAAGTGATTCAAAGGAAAGCAAAATCTTCAAACATTTTTTTAGTTTATATAGTGAATGTTTGAGTTTGTAAAGAAGAATACAAACACTGCTATTTTTTTTGAACAGTCTAATATTCACTTTTCTTCAATTTCTTTTTAGATAACCACAAATTTGAAATATTTTCTTCATGTTTTGATTTGGAATAGAATGTGTAGTGTTCCCAGTGCATTTGTGTGTATGGAAATAAAAGCTATTAGAAGGATTTTGAGCTTTATTCACTTTTTTCAAACACACTGCTATTATTTTGAACACAACTGAATACATTGGTTACATCTTTTTTCTGTAAATATTTTTATTGCACCCTTTTGACCTTTTAGTAATAAATCTTTCTGAAAGTGTTGAACGGTTTCAAAAGCTCCTTAATGCAACTTACGAATTCCTGCCGCTGAAGCGCTACTATGTGTCGTTTAACCCTCTGTATAACCTGTCTGCGGTGACAGTGGTATACGGACGATTATCCAATCATCCTAGTGTTATTGCTGATATTGCCGAGTTTCCTATCTGTACAAAAAGGAGGTGGTGGCAGTGTGAAGGGTTAATTGCGTAATTAACCTGACCCAGTAACAATCGCGCTCAGGCTGCCGGTACATCAATTTGTGGTCCAGTGAGCTGGAAAATCGTTGTGCAAGGTGCAGCTGGGAATGGCATGGTTATGCACACGACATCGTGATTTTAGATTGGCTAGTCCTTCGGTCACGAGTTTGGTAGAAGGTCAGGGGTCTGATGCCGCGATCATCACACAAGCGGCCAACCTTCTGTGTTCAGACTGCAGCAGGGAACTGAAGCAAGTGGTGGAGATCACAGCAGTAGTAGTGTCTACTTCAGTGATTTCCAGCTTCCAGGGGCATCAGCCAGATAAGGTATATACATAGTTACATTGCTCCAAAGCTCAACCAAAAATAATTATGTGTAAAATAAAATCCATACCTGGAATTTTCCCTTAAAAAGAAACCTGCCGTTAAAAATATAGGTGGAGGGGGGATACCACTGACAAATTCACCTTCTTCTGTAAAAGTGCTAAAAAGATAGCTTGCTATGCTCTCAATGCTGCAAGCATAAATAAAAAAAAAAAAAAAAAAAAAAAACACAAAAACACCACCCACAAACAACCCACACACTTGTAATCTTCAGGAAATCAAAAAGCAATTAAAAGGCAGAATAAAAAGGCATGACCGCAAGACAGACAAGGTTTCAGGAGATCATGACAACTCTCAAATTCTATAATGACAGGTTTTCTTTAATGTTTTCAGCAAATGCTGTAGATGGATTGGTGATCACATACATCCAGCACGTAAGTGCATACACATGAATCAAAGGCTCTAGTGTCAACACAAATATACTGAGTAGGCATGCAGCATGCATTATTCATTTCCTATTTCCAGAATAAACGTCCGTTTTATGAACATGCTTTATGAAAAGCACTTTAAATTCCATTGACCAATTATTCACAGATTTTTTTTTTTGCCTTTTAAATCCAGCTTTTAAATACGTAAAACCAATTCACAGCAATACACAGTCCTGTGGTCATCAAAAATTCAAGGGCAAAAACTGGCCAATTTAATATTACAGAGCAACGATCATGTATAAAGTGCAGCAACCAGATTTCAGTTTGCAGAAGTCACCAAGGATAGAGGACTGCCAATAGGTTGCTATGGGTTCCTTTAAGCTTTGGTTCACACCATGTTTTGCAAAAAAAAAAAAAAAAAAAAAAAAATTTTGCGCAAGAACCATTCCACATTCCTGTAAAATTCAGATCTAAAAATAACACTGAATGGGTCAAATCGCACCACATCAAAGTAGTGCATGCACTGATTTAGGAACCACACTGCAACCGGATCGCATGGTTGCTTTGTACCATATAATCCAGTGCAGGTTTCTGACCTGCGCTTGGGGTGTCATTAAGATTACACTGACACCAGCTGCAGATTGCAAGGGCACTGCAATTTAAATGCAGTGTGGGAAACGGACATGGATCACAGGTTTCCCACAGCACATTATAGTATGAACTTAGGCTAGGTTCACACTTGTGTGGAAATCGCACCTATCTCGAAACCAAAACCCCACTGCACTTTTAGGTTGGCCATACATTATACAATTTTCTTGAGATTTTTGCTTTAGATTTACCAAAAAAACATATAATACGAGGCCAAACCTAAACAACACTTTCAAATGTATCCAGTTAGGCAGGCCCTTGCACTACATAGTTGAAGGTAAATCTAAAAGAAATTGGGCAGAAATTGAACAGAAAATTGTATAGTGTATGGCCAGCCTTACAGGTGCACGTGGCTGCCATTCATTCTTAATGGTACCCCACACAAGCATGAAGTGCATTTGCGGGTGTGGAATATTGTATGGTGTTGTGGTTGCAAATTTAAAAAAGGAATGCAGACCTTTTCCCTGCCTTTCCCACAGGTACAGCAGACCATTCAAGTAAATGGGCTGCTGTGTCCACGAAAACGTGGGCCACACCAAATGCACAGGTGTGAACCAAGCCTTAGGGTCAGTTCACATCTGAAACGCATAAGAAAGCGGTCCTATACAATTCAATGTGGTGTGATATTCAGCCTATTCATCGAAATGGGCTTGTAGTAAATGCACTACTTTTAGAAACCAACTGCAACTAGATTTCATGGTATTGTGGTACCATGCAATCCATTGCAGGCAAATGCACGATCTGTTAGGAATACACTGACACCTACAACAGATCACACACCCAGCGCGCTTTGAAAGCAGTGGGAGAAATCTCCGCAGTTGAGCTTCAGGAGTTACCAATTACTTTTTTCTTTGTTAGAGTGTCATTAAACCCACATAATTCAAAATGGTCAATAAATGCTGTATTACATGCTGTTCTTACTCACTCAGTCACTATGGGATCCATTTTCTGCATATTGCAAAAAATCCGGTTGATCCTGCTGTTCTCCATCTCCCCCTTCTGTTCCATGTCCTCACAGCAGTTGGGGATTTTGCAGAGCAGTGTTGGCAGCTACTGCACATGCTCAGTTTTCAGTGTATTTCTACACTGAGCATTCCCTCCCTATCACATCTGAGCAGCCCATGTAAACTACAGAGTAACACATGTAAGTGTATACAGAGTGGTAAATGACAGCCCACTCCCTCCTCTTCCAGCTAAACACAATGGGTCGGCCATTACATCTTGATTGATGGAGGTTTCACCTGCCTGTTATTCCAAGGAATAGGCTGCAGGTGCATGACAGTTTGTGATTGGCACAAATCGGCCCACACCATGTTATTGCCAAAAATAAGATTTGATCTCAAACATATATTTGTATAATAATTTAAAAAACAGTTTACTGATATTTAATATCTATTTTGTACTCTGTATCCCAAAGGCTGTTTTTTTTTTTCCATTTTAACGTGACCGGCAGCAAAGGACTAGGAGCTCCTCCCACCACTGTTTCCTTGCAGACAGGCTGTGAAAGAACTGGGTTATATGACAGCTGTACATTAGGGAACAGGTACATAAGTTTGTTTGTTTTTTTTTAATTCAAATAATTACAGTGCTATCAACCACATACACAGAGGGGATAATGTAAAATTAAACAGTGTGTGTTCAGTATCACTTTAATGCAATTCTAAGTCTTAAAAGTTTTATATATATCATATATATTTTTATATGGAAATGTTAAATCAATGTAAATATGAGCCAATACTATAAAAAGCTTGTGCTGCAAGAAATACTTGGGCTGGTATTGCTGACCACTTGTGAAAGTCGCCTAGCTGTTAAGTTGACCCTGTGATCCTCAACACTTTCTGAGTCACTAATCAACAAGTATAGATTAGTATTAGTGACTTTATTTACTTCACACTTAAATCATTGACTCAAAGTGCTAAAAACCACAGGATTAGCTTGACAAACCATTTTAAGAATGGCGGTCTACAGATTTCTCTCAGAATGGGCAAAGCACAATATATGAGGAATACAAGGGTTGCCGTTGCTGGCTTCTTCCTGAAAGTAATATTTCCCTGCCTTTAAATTGACAGAAAAAATATTATTATTCTCCCATTAGAGGCTCATGTACACTGCAGCTCCTAAACTGGTGTTCAGGAGCTGTTCAGCGTTTTTTTCAGCAGCCCCTGAACTCTCCCTAATGTTCTCCTATGTGTCCATGTACACATCGTCGTTTACAGTCGTTTTTTTTGAACACACCAAACTAGCATTCAGGAGTAGAATTTACTGGCTTTTCAAACGCCAGACGCTTCTAAAAACTCTTTTAACCATCTTTACAAGCGTTTGCGTTTAGATGAGTTTTTTGACAGGTCCATATCCAGATGCTGTCCGGAGACTTTTTTCTTCATCAAAAATGCATGCAAAGCATTTTCCATGTATTCAAATAGACCCGGTACACCAGTGCAGTCAGTTCCAGGTTTCACGTGAAGGAAAAAACGGTAGCATGTTCTGCATTATGCTCATGATGGGATCCATAGTAAATACAACCAGAAACAGACAGATAATCTCAACACATACTGCTCTCTCTGCTTCTGCTCACTATTCCTCTCAAAATGTCTGAAATAGTTAATTTTTTTATATTTTTCAGTGCATTCTGGGCATTTGGGAAAGTCTCCTGAGGTTATCTTTTAAAAACACTTCTAAACGCAAAACGCGGTATGCAAGCGTGGCTAAACTGACGTTTTTTAACCTAGCAGTCAGTTTCCATCGTTCAGAAGAGTTTTCCAAATGCCCCGTGTACATGAGCCCTAAGAAAGGATTTCAAGTACAATCACTAAAGGAAACATCTCAAAATCTATTCATGGATTACAAAAATCTCTGTGGTACAAGAAAAACAGCAAGCAAAAACACATTTCCTGTAAATAAAGCATACCTACTGAAAACACTGTATAGTTTATACTTAATTACAGTATAGACATTTCATGCAAAATCTTTTGTGTACAGGTTTGTTTTGACCTCTGCAAACAGTCTATTTCTGAATCACCAGTTACAAAAGATTATCTATATTGAACACCAAGAAACAAATAACTCAGGAAAGTCGGGAGTGGCCATGACTCAGCACATATGCACTCATACATGCATACTACAGGCACCTGAGACACAAGACACATAATCAATGTGTTGGAAAGTCATTAAGATCATGCCCTGCTCCATCCAGTACTTGCCTCTTTAAAAGTAAACAAGTTCATGCATGTCCCCATTCCATCCTTTCCTGGATACAGTGATTGCATGTAACTGCTGCTCTCCAGGGTATATCCATAGAGATACAAAATCTAGTGATTGCAGTGAGCACCATGCTAAAAAGGCAGAGATATGGATTTTCAGCACAAAAAGGTATATGGATTTTGCAAAAAAAATAACTGAAATAACTGTTCTACATGGTCATACTTGACCTTTGTACAGTTCCCATATGTGCAACTGAAGACAACAGGAAACACAAAGCTAGGTAGCCACTCTGAAGGCAAATCCACCTAAATCTTAACTTTCTGTGATCCAGTTGAATGTGACCAACCACAACTAGCTATACAGTAACCTGGTAAACAAGAACCTCACACAATTCAGGCCAAGTACTGTAAGGGCTCGTTCACACTTGACTATTTCTAACTCTTAAATAAGAGAGTAAGCATATGAGAGCTATCAAGAATGTATAATAGCAGCCTGAACACAAAAGGTAACCAAACAACACCTTCAATAGAACATATAAAACAGCAAAGTGCAGCGCTAAAAACAAATCGATAAAAATGCAAAAGTTCCTGTCACTAATAGTGACAATGAAATAATTCCAAAGATGACAGAGTCCACATGAAGATCAGATGTGATCGTGAAACATATGCGTGGGGGGACTTGATCCGAAGTAGTGATAAAAAGTGAATAGATAAATTGCGCACTCACCAGAGGTGCATAAATGATACGCCTTATAGATATGCCTGTCTCATCAGGTGTGTGCTGGGTCATCAATAAGGTCAGGATCCTCTATAGTTACGGGTCACGTCTCAGGTATGGCACTCAGGTGTATAGCACATTGGAAGGTCCCTTAAAGGTGCAGCTTCTGCAGGTGAAGGCGCTCAGTGAAGAGAGCACAATAAGGGACACCACATAGCGTGATACCGTAGGAACAATTTTATTCGCAAATAGGTGCATACAAATGTGTGCATAAGAAAGAAAAATCACTGACCATATAAAATTCAGGATGGCCACCAGCGGTGGTGGAACGTCCAGCTATTGTAGCCCCCCGTGATGCGTTTCGAGCAAAGATAATCATCAAAGGGTGCAGGGCTTACAGTCACAGTCATCTTTGGAATTATTTCATTGTCACTATTAATGACAGGAACTTTGCATTTTTATCGATTTGTTTTTAGCGCTGCACTTTGCGGTTTTATATATTTCTAACTATTGCCAAAAGCCCCCTATAGTGTTTGACAGGCGTTTGGGAAGCGTTTAACGCGCCTCAAACGCCCCATGCACGGTTTTGAGACGGTTGACGGGCATTTCCCAAGCGTTAAAAACCGCACCACAAACGCCTATAATGAAGTTAAATGGTATTAAACGTTCCACAAACGCCTTGCAACCGCCTGCCAGGCGTTTGAGGAGCAGCACCAAGACTCGACAAGAGGCGTCAGTTTTGCCATGACGCTAACTCTTCAGTGTGAACAGCACTGTATGCTGCCATGTGCAGAATTCATATGCGTGTGAGAAGCGTTAAAAAATGCTTCTCAAACGCCTGTCTGATGCCTGCTGACAAAGCTAGTGTGAACTGAGCCTTAGTCAGGCCAAACTGTAGAACCAAGATGCTTGGGAAATGATCTGGGAGAAGACTAATATTATAAGAGCTGGACAGTTTGGGGGTGAGGCAGATGAATTGGGGTACTTGGCCCTCTGCTGTGGATTCTGATTTGTAACTGTAGTGCACTGCTATCCACAAGGACAGAATCCATCCAGCAAGGTCAAAAACCAGCAGTAAAACCTGAGAAAATGTTCTAACTTTTCCCCATAACAGCCATATTGTAAAAGCACAGTTTTTGCAAGTCAGACTCTAGCCACTTCCCCTGGCCATATGCATACATATAGAGGCTTGAACATAGGCCTTACTCCATGCTACTTCATACATGCATTGCTGTTGTGTTGGGACTGCACTAAATTGGGTGTCCCCAGTACAGTGATACGGTCTTCTGGTCACAGATTGATGATCAGAAGCTGGTAAAATGGGCTGCTGATCAAGTGATCGCTGTAAGAGTCAATCACAGTAATTGGGAAGCCCACAAAATGCCTGAGAGTCATGATCTGGTAACCAGTACGGCAGTATTCACACATCACTTTCCTATCACTGCTCTGGTGGGTCTGCTAAGAGTAAGAAGAGTGCAGAGTGTTACTACTTTCATTGTTTAAAATTACTTTTAATATTATTACTTCCCCTCTGGTCCAGGTTTTGTTCTACCTTCCACATTCAGGAGGTATAAAAAACAAAAGACACCATTTACAGAAGACAGTCCCTTTGGTATTATTCAGAGAAAGTTTGGATTATGTGAAAGGTCAGCATGAACTGTACGGATCAGAGATGATGAGTGACCCTGGAACAGGTCTATGTTTAGATAATGATGCAGTGTGAAATACACATCTAGTGACTCCTTACCTCAATATTCCGGATGATTACACATTTCCCATTCGTGTACAGAAAGTTCTTGCCCTTTGGGTCTCCTCCAAGAATTTTAGCCACTCCCCTTTCCATCTGAGGAAGGCTGGCATACACACTTTCTGCAAAGAAGGAAAAGAAACAAAAAACAATTAAAATATGAATTCATGAATTGTTCGCTAAATATCTATAAATATATCTCTCATTCTCTAACTTAAGGAAGAGTACAACTCCAGCCAATTTTCTATTTTGCTCTCTGTGTCCTGTTAGAGATATTTGCCTTCACTTCCAGTTTCAGAGATGCAACAAGTAGTAATGGGCCAATTTACTAAAGGAGTTGAATGCGTGAATATTCACTTTATACGAACATGTGAACACTATCTGCACACGACTATTTAAAGCCAGCAGGGATTTGCATGCATTTTCAATTCACTTTGCATTTAAAAAGTGTATGTAGCTCTAGCAAATTAGTTTCATTTGTTCCCTTTTGGTCTGTTACCATTGAAAGCATTTTATCATACCTTTAATATTATTATACAGGATTTATATAGTGCCAACAGTTTGCTGAGCGCTTTACAATATAACGGGAGACAATACAGCAACAATACAAGAGGGTTAGGAGGGCCCTGCTCCTTGGAGCTTACAATACCTCTGACAAAATATAAAAAAAAAAAACAAAACAAAAAAAAAAATGTACACACTTTTTTTTCTTTTTTAAACACTGAGAATTTAAAAATGGCTCCATTTTATAAATAAATATGGCGCACGTATTAAAAGAGCTTGAAACATACATTTACTCTCCTATCTGATTCCAATAGCTATTGCTCTGGTACATGGTAGCAGAAAAGAAATACATGACACTTTCTTTCACACCGTTTTTTATTACCTGAAGGCCAGTTGTGATCAGGATTATTTTCTAAGATTTTTGAGGCTGATAAGTACAGTCATGGCCGAAATTGTTGGCACCCTTGATATTTCTCCAGGAAATCATGTATTTCTCACGAAACGTATTGCATTAACACATGTTTTGCTATACACATGTTTATTCCCTTTGTGTGTATTGGGACAAAACAAAAAAAGGGAGGAAAGAAAGCAAATTCGACATAATGTCACACAAACCTCCAAAAATGGGCTGGACAAAAGTATTGGCACCCTTTCACAACTGCGGATAAATAAGAATGTTACAAGCATGTGATGCTCCTGTAAACTCACCTGGGGCAAGTAACAGGTGTGGGCAATATAGAAATCACACCTGAAAGCAGATAAAAAGGAGAGACGTTCACTTAACCTTTGCATTGTGTGTCTGTCTGTGCCACACTAAGCATGGACAACAGAAAGAGGAGACGAGAACTGTCTGAGGACCTGAGAACCAAAATTGTGGCAAAATATCAACAATCTCAAGGTTACAAGTCCATCTCCAGAGAACTAGATTTGCCTTTGTCCACAGTGCGCAACATTATCAAGAAGTTTGCAACCCATGGCACTGTAGCTAATCTCCCTGGTCGTGGACGGATGAGGAAAATTGATGAAAGATTGCAACGCAGAATAGTCCGGATGGTGGATAAGCAGCCCCAAACATGTTCCAAAGACATTCAAGCTGTCCTGCAGGCTCAGGGAGCATCAGTGTCAGCGCGAACTATCCGTCGACATTTAAATGAAATGAAACGCTATGGCAGGAGACCCAGGAGGACCCCACTGCTGACACAGAGACATAAAAAAGCAAGACTACAGTTTGCCAAAATGTACTTGAGTAAGCCAAAAGCCTTCTGGGAAAACGTCTTGTGGACAGATGAGACCAAGATAGAGCTTTTCGGTAAAGCACATCATTCTACTGTTTACCGAAAACGGAATGAGGCCTACAAAGAACAAAACACAGTACCTACGGTAAAATATGGTGGAGGTTCAATGATGTTTTGGGGTTGTTTTGCTGCCTCTGGCACTGGGTGCCTTGACTGTGTGCAAGGCATCATGAAATCTGAGGATTACCAAAGGATTTTGGGTCGCACTGTAGGGCCCAGTGTCAGAAAGCTGGGTTTGCGTCCAAGATCCTGGGTCTTCCAGCAGGACAATGACCCCAAACATACGTCAAAAAGCACTCAGAAATGGATGGCAAAGAAGCGCTGGAGAGTTCTGAAGTGGCCAGCAATGAGCCCAGATCTAAATCCCATTGAACACCTGTGGAGAGATCTTAAAATTGCTGTTGGGAAAAGGTGTCCTTCCAATAAGAGAGACCTGGAGCTGTTTGCAAAGGAAGAGTGGTCCAAAATTCCGGGTGAGAGGTGTCAGAAGCTTATTGATGGTTATAGGAAGCGACTGATTTCAGTTATGTTTTCCAAAGGGTGTGCAACCAAATATTAAGTTAAGGGTGCCAATACTTTTGTCCAGCCCATTTTTGGGGTTTTGTGTGACATTATGTCATATTTGCTTTTCTGCCTCTGTTTTATATTTGTTCCAATACATACAAAGGGAATAAACATGTGTATAGCAAAACATGTGTTAATGCAATACCTTTTTTGTGTGAAATACTTGATTTTCAGGAAAAATATCAAGGGTGCCAACAATTTCGGCCATGACTGTATGTGGTATGTCAAGCTGTCTTCAGTTGTTATTTGTTTGTGGGTCTGTCTTTAGTTTTGCCTTCAGCAAGTGAAGTGCATGCTCAATGGGGTTGAGATCAGGTGATTGACTCAGCCATTGCAGAACATTCCACTTATTTTCCTTCAAAGGCTCCTGGGTTGCATTTGCAGTGTGTTTTGGATCATTGTCCATCTGTACTGTGAAGCGCTGTCCAATCAACGTTGCTGCATTTGGCTGAATCTGGGCTGACAGTATAAGCTTTAAACACTGCAGAATTCATCCGGCTGCTTCTCTCTTCTGTCACATCATCAATAAACAACAATGACCCAGTGCCACTGGAAGCCATGTATGCCCATGTCATCGCACTGCCTCCACCATGTTTTACAGATGACATTGTGTGCTTTGGATCATGAGCTGTTCTCCAAGCCTTCTCCACACTTTTTTCTTCCAGTCATTCTGGTACAGGTTAATCTTAGTTTTATCCCTCCAAAAAATGCTTTTCCAGAACTGGTCTGGCCTTTTTAGATGTTTTTTGGCAAAGTCTATTCTGGCTTTTCTTCAGGCTTATTAATGGTTTGCACCTTGTGGTAAACCCTCTGTATTTGTGCTCGTGAAGTTTTCTCTTGATTGTAGACTTTGACATTGAGATGCCCACCTCCTGGAGAGTGTCCTTCAGTTGTCTGGATGTTGTGAATGGGTTTTTCTTTATCATAGAGAGGATCCTGCGATCATCCACCACTGTTGTCTTCCATGGACGTCCATGCCTTTTTATGTTGCTGAGCTCACCAGTGTGTCCTTCTTTCCTCAGAATGTACCAAACTGTTGATTTGGCCACTCCTAATGTTGCTGCCATCTCTCTGATGGATTGGTTTAGTTTTGAAGCCTTACAATGGCCTGTTTTACTTGCATGGACAGCTCCTTGAACGCATGATGTTGGTTCACAGCAATAGATTCCAAATGCAAATACCATACTCAGAATGAACTCCAGACCTTTTACCTGCTTAACTGATGAAGAATTAACGAAGGAGTAGCCCACATCTGGCCATGAAACAGATTTTGATTAAATTGTCAAATTACATTTGGTCCCTTGAAAAAGGGGAAGATGGCAAAGCTTAAGAGCTGTAATTCCTAAACCCTTCCTCCAATTTGGATGTACATACCCTCAAATTAAACCTGAGAGTGTGCACTTTCAGTCCATATCCATTATAGAACTATAGCTTGAATATGTTTTGGTAAATACCTGAAAAAAACTAAAAATTGTGCCAGTGTCCAAACATATATGGACGTAACTGTATATTTGACAATTGATCATCACTGATAAACTCACAGCCTATTTAAAATTTTGAGGCCCTGGAATACTAGGACAGTACAAATACCCCCAAATGACCCTTTTTAGGAAAGCAGACACTCCAAGGTATTTAGTAAGAGGCATGGTGAGCTTTTTGAAGTTTTTTTTTTTTGTCGCAATTTTTTGTAAAAGTAGGAATTTTATTTTTTTTTAAACATACTGTCACTAGAGCATTGCAGCACATGCATATGACTGGTATGGCAGTGATCGTAAATACTGACTTGACTGATGACTTTTTTGGGGGGTTTTTTTCTTGGGAGAGGGCCAATCAGCACTGTCCAGGCAGAGGTCAGGGGTTTTGCATCCTCCGAAAGTAAAAAGAAAACTCCTCCTACAAGCTGTAACCAGTGCTCTGCTGGACACAAGTCACAAGACTGCTCTAACTGCTGATGAGAAAAAGGTATTTAGCAGTTTACATTTACGAAAATAATTGCATTTCCATGTTGAGTGTACTGTGGGAAACCAGATATAGTGAATGCTGGGTCCTGGGTTTAGTAACACTTTAAGGTCTGGTACAGTTCCTGGAAAACGTTGTCCTGCTTAACTGCAGTATGAGCTGCATAACCACCCCCCATTGACTTCTCCATCACATCCAACAACGCCACCATCAAACCCGCCCCGCAGGCCAGAGTACTTGGTGTAATTCTGGACTCCAACCTATCCTTCCAGCCCCAAGTCCAATCTTTAACAAGCTCGTGCAGACTCCACCTCCGCAACATCGCCAAAATCCGCACGTTCCTAACTCCAGAAACCACTAAACAGCTCATCCACTCCCTCATCATATCACGACTCGATTACTGCAACTCCCTCCTTACCGGCCTGCCTCGCCGCTGGCTATCCCCGCTTCAGTCCATCCTGAATACGGCTGCCAGACTCATTCACCTTTCCAACCGCTCCATCTCCGCCACCCCCCTCTGCCAATCCCTCCACTGGCTTCCGATTGCGCAACGGATCAAATTCAAAATCCTAACACTGACGTACAAAGCCGTCCACCATACTGCCCCGAACTACATCACTGACCTAATATCCAAGTACCGCCCAGCACGCACACTCCGCTCCTCACAAGACCTCCTTCTCTCTAGTTCCCTGGTCTCCTCCTCCCATGCCCGCCTCCAGGACTTCTCCAGGGTGTCACCCATCCTCTGGAACTCCCTGCCCCAACCCATCAGATTATCACCTACTCTCCTCTCCTTTAGGCGCACCCTTAAAACCCACCTCTTCAGGGAAGCCTACCCCACCCCCTGCTAACTTGCCGACCTCCTCCACTCTTCCTACCACCCCATCCCCCACAGCTATCTCCTCCTGTGCCACCATCCCCTCCCTCCTAGATTGTAAGCTCGAAAGAGCAGGGCCCTCGATTCCCTCATGTTTTGCATTGTATTGTTGTTCTGTCGCATGTTCTGTCCCCCTTTGTAATGTACAGAGCTGAGCGAACTATTGGTGCTTTATAAATACTGTATAATAATAATAATGACATGGCTGTGCTACGTGGCAGGGATGTCTGATGTCAAGACAGGCTGGACAAGACTACATTTTTACAATTCTTTTGGCAGTTAAGTTGTTCAAAATATATGTATATGAACTCTGTATACAGCCAATTTTCCATAAAGTACAACATTAAGAAAGACCAATGAGCTGGATAAACATCAGAAATCAGGTGGTATGATAATAGAGGATTCTTCAAGTTTCAGCATGCATATCCAGAGCATCCTGCTACACCAAGCTCACAGCACCCACATTTCTCAGTTACACACCTTTCTTCTCTCCTTGGCTCTTTATTGACCACAAATGTGACAAGAGACCTCAATGGCCTTTAGGTACTTGAAGACAACGTGGTGTAGGCCACAGAGAAGGCACAAGAGATGTGCCCACCGTTTGCTTTTTGGACAATCTCAGAGTTTCAACAGATCAAGATGCTCTGAAAATAGAGGAGCTCACAGGCAGGCACTCCTACCCCCCCTTTGTGCCATATATCCAGCCTACAAGTTCACTGTGATGTGGACAATGAAGCTGTCATTTCCCCATCTACTTGGCCCATGATTTGTACTTTCTATAGGCTCAAGTTATACAAAGCCAGTTCTAAAAGGAGAAAGGTAAGCCCAAACCTATTGTGCCATAACTACAGCAGTTGCATCACATTTCTTACAGATTCAGCTCTATTTTTCTTTTCTGTAAAGAAATCCAAAAGCATTCTTTATTCTTGTGATTTTTCTGGGTTTCTTACTTGTACACACATGCCTAGCAGCTGTAAATCCCAACATCTTACAAATACCACATCATAGGATTCCCAATGTCAGGCATAGGAGTCAATTCACTATAAGATCCCGCATGCCATACACACGGGTCATTTGGCGAAAATATTGCATGAGATAATAAGAGTCAATTCATCAAAGCAAAAAATACTGAATGTGAGGTAAATGTTGGGGGAAAAAATGTAAATCATTAAAGTCAATTCACTAAAGAAGACATTCAATATTACCTGGCAGTAGGCAGACAATATTGTAGCAATGTACAAAACAAGGGGAACTTTGCCATGGCCAGTAAAAGTATACAATGCATCAGTGTGCAAATATTCTGCCCTCAACCCAAAAATGAAAATAAAGTTGTAACATTTCACTGGAGGGAGATCGTTCTGTGAATGAAAGCATACTAGAATGTTTCATAATATTTCTAGTTCTTTCTGTGGTGCATTCATTGAAGCCCCTTTCACACGAGCAGACCGGTCGGGTCGGCCTGTCAGTTTTTCAGGCAGACCCGATCGGACCTCTCGAGAACGGCGGGTGTAAAAACGGACATTTGTCTGTTTACACTCGCCTATATCCAATCCGCTAAAAACGGACGGGTGGGGATCCATTTCCCTTCCGTCTAGCAGATCAGATGGCAGAAAGGTGGTTCATTTACACCTTCCACTTCACAGAGGAGAGCAGGCTGTGTGTGTCCACTCTGCATAAGCAGAGCAGACACAGACCAGCCATTCGTCTGCTTAGCGGGGAGCAGCAGACAGATCCCCCACTGTGCTGGCAAAGTCCACCCTGTGTGGAAGGGGCCTTACAGAGCTATCTTCCTCTGTTGTAGTGTTAGCATTAAAAAAAATACACACACACCCCCCAAAAAAAAAAAAAAAAAAAATGTAATATCAAAAAAAATATAATCATAAATAACGCATGTTTTTTAGTGAATTTACCACTTTTGAAATAAATACCGCAGGAGTTATTTTTAAGTGGTTGTAAAGCTCAAGGTTTTTTACCTTCATGCACTGTATGCATCAAGGTAAAAACCTTTTATGTGCAGCAGCCTCCCCCATACTTACCTGAGCCTGATCTGGCAATGTCCACGAGAGCCTGGGTTCTCTGGGGACTCTCTGGGGGCGGCAGCAGCAGGAGCTATTGGATCATGCTGCTGTCTATCACAGCCAGGGAGCCAATCAGGAGAGGGAGGGGTCGAGCCACGGCTGTGTGTGAATTGAATACTACAAAAACGTGTCGCACGCCACATGTTTTTGTATTATATGATTTTAGTTAGACACGAGTATGGGTATGTGTATGGTGTAAGCGACCCACATATTTAATTTGTCACCACGTTATTGATTGATTAATTTTGCAAATTAATTAACTTTAACATAAATTAATTTCATTTTATAAAATACACCATAGTAGCTCACAAGAATCACGTTTAAATGTGTGTGAATTGACAAGCAGAGCCGTGGCTCGAGAGCACGCCTGTGC
Organism: Staurois parvus; assembly: GCF_062004578.1. Taxonomy (NCBI): domain Eukaryota; kingdom Metazoa; phylum Chordata; class Amphibia; order Anura; family Ranidae; genus Staurois; species Staurois parvus. The sequence goes on from NW_028317982.1 coordinate 3,824,947, forward strand.
CCCCATAGCAAGCTGCATGCTATGGAGGCACACGACAGCAGGGATGAGCCAGGAGCGCCAGCGGGGGGACCTGAAAAGAAGAGGATCCGGGCTGCTCTGTGCAAAACCACTGCACACAGCAGGTAAGTATATATATATTTTTTTTTTTTCAAATAAAAAAAACACAAACACACACGACTTTAGTATCACTTTAGCTCAAAAATGTATGTGGTATTGCTCTCTTAGTTAATTGATCCCATAGACACTGACCAGGCTTCCTGCTCTGTAAGCACATGCACAGGACTACAGCATGCATGTTATCAGTAGACAACACAGGTCATCAAAGAAGAGGAAGACAAGATGGTGCCGGTTTTATAGATCATGTGAGTGAATGAGGAAAGAAGTCTGCAAGGAAGATGTGGTAGCAGCAGAATACTATGATCAGTGTATCTTAGGACAGGAACATTTTTTATCTAGCTGACTTTTGTTTGTGTCTCAGTCTGCTACAGTCCTACTTTAAAGTGCACAGCTTGTGAGACAAGTACAGGGGTTGGACAAAGAAAATATATGAAAACACTACTGTACATGATCTGTAGGTGTTCCACATTGACGACATGTTCCACATTGAAGGTGGAAGTGATACAACACTCTTGCTTCTGCTGTGTGATGAGACACCTAACAAGTGAGAAGCCTCACTTTCGTTATTCACTGAGTGCGCTGCTAGTAATATGGGATCATGTCATAGCCTACCGAGTTTCAAAGAGAGCAAAGTGTTGGTGCCTTTGTGACTGAAGTTGCCAATTTGTGGTGTTGCAAGGTACAGTATCAAAGGTTATGACGGTATATACAGTTTCCAGGAAAACGTAGTCTGAGAAGCATAAGCGTGGCTGACATGGTCAACTGACCGATAGAGACAAAAAAGGACATTGTGCAGGATTGTGACTCGGAATAAGAAAACACCTACTGCAAAAGTGACTGTAGGGCTCAATCCCAGTCTTCCAAAGCTCTTGTCCACAAAAACTGTGCAGGGGTGGGGAGGATGGAACTCCATAAGCAAAACATTCATAGATGTACTGCAATTGCCAAACCACTAGTGACCGATATTAATGCTCAGAAGAAGAGAGAGGGGTGTGACACCCATTAATTGTGGACTATCAACCAATGGAAGACTGTAATATGGTCCAATGAATCGAGCCTCACACTGTTCCCAACCACGGTGCGCATTTACATGTGACCAACATAATCCCAAGCTTACGACCAGGACTGTCTTGTGCCAATGGTAAAGCATGGTGGCAGCGCAATCATGGTTTGGTCAACACCATTTACCAAGACGATAATGCTCTGATTCAAACAGCTGGTGCTGCCGAATTGTGGTTTGACGAGAATGCAAAGTCTCACACCTTCCCTAGGTGCCGCAGTCCCCAGACGTCAATATCATAGAATCACTATGGGGAACAATGTTCGGGCTCATTTTCCTCCTCACTGAATTTGAAGGACAGCAGCTGTTGCGTGCGTGTGAAGAGGAAAAGAGGGGAGAAGAGATGCAGCCGTGCACAGAGCTGGATCTCGTCTCCCCTCTAAACACAGGGAGGGGAGAGGGCAGAGAAATAAATGTTTTTTATCTTAACGCAAGGAATACATTAAGGTAAAAAATGTTGTTCGCTTTAGTATCACTTTAAATTGTCTAAAATGTTCTATTGTAATACTGGCTATAGCTGCCAGCGCCAATCATCATGTTCTGCCGGCACGGAAGATTCCACACCGGCAGAATACAATAACACTGAAGGAGGGATTTCCCCTGTTAGCACTGACTGTGTTAATGGGGGAATCAAGTGATTTTCTTTCCTGCAACCATCATCTATAGCTTGCTTCAGGCCTAATTCATACTAGTGCAATTTGCCATGTGACTTGAGTTGCACAGAATCACATGACAATGGAAATGACATTGTTTTTCAAAGGCGGCTCTTCACATCAATTCAACACAACTGTGAAGCGATACTGTGCAGTGCTATTTTTGTGCAATACAGTGCGATTTTGTGGCCCATAGCCTTCAATGGAAACATATCAGAAAAGCAGTAGATTCTTTGCATTGCTTTGGATCTTCTGCATCATCATCTTGGCTTCAGAGTCAGCTGTCACTTCACCTTATGACTCACAGGCAGTCCTCCAATATGCATGAGCAAGACAGCGATCTGCCATAACAATGGTCCTGTAGTCTCCTGAGATGTGCGATTTTATGCCCGAAGGCTGCAGGGGCAAACCAAGGTGCAAAACATGGAAGCAGATACTAAGAAGTCACAGGACGGCAGGCCGCAAGACGTCACAGGACGGCAGGCCGCAAGACGTCACAGGACGGCAGGCCGCAAGACGTCACAGGACGGCAGGCCGCAAGACGTCACAGGACGGCAGGAGGCAGGCCGCAAGACGTCACAGGACGGCAGGAGGCAGGCCGCAAGACGTCACAGGACGGCAGGAGGCAGGCCGCAAGACGTCACAGGACGGCAGGAGGCAGGCCGCAAGACGTCACAGGACGGCAGGAGGCAGGCCGCAAGACGTCACAGGACGGCAGGAGGCAGGCCGCAAGACGTCACAGGACGGCAGGAGGCAGGCCGCAAGACGTCACAGGACGGCAGGAGGCAGGCCGCAAGACGTCACAGGACGGCAGGAGGCAGGCCGCAAGACGTCACAGGACGGCAGGCCATAAGAAGTCACAGGACGGCAGGCCATAAGAAGTCACAGGACGGCAGGCCATAAGAAGTCACAGGACGGCAGGCCATAAGAAGTCACAGGACGGCAGGCCATAAGAAGTCACAGGACGGCAGGCCATAAGAAGTCACAGGACGGCAGGCCATAAGAAGTCACAGGACGGCAGGCCATAAGAAGTCACAGGACGGCAGGCCATAAGAAGTCACAGGACGGCAGGCCATAAGAAGTCACAGGACGGCAGGAGGTATACTATGAGGGAAAATCATTTTTGGGTGAAGGTCCACCTTAAATCAATCAATAAAGGGGGTCACTTAAACTCCAATCTTCCCGCCCTTTCCAAAATAGGAACTGGCCTAACATGATGATGTTCTGGCCTAAAAGCTCTGTGAATCACTGACCCCCAAAACAGCATACAGATAAGGGATCCCAGTATGTGCCTTTGTGACTCATAAGTACTAGAATGAGGTCAGTAATGGCAGATCCCACATTTCTCTCCTGATAAGTATACATCACAAGTTGTACTCTACACACACAAAAAAAAAAAAAAAAACCTTTAAACTAAAATATACTCCTTAGCAGCCACAAGGGATATGAATCTACTTTGTGTGCACCTTTGCAAACCCAGATATTACATTGGAAAAGTAGAAGTGACTTCACTGTGGTGTGCACAGCTTGGGCAGGAAGCAGAGTAGTAGGATGGCCCCAGCACTACTAGAGGGGACAAGACCAGTCACCAAAGCAGAGTAGCAGTGAGCGGTCTTTATTACAGGAAGCTCTGCACAGAAGTAAAGTCTTACACTAGACTACTGCACTGATCTGGAAGAAATGCACAAAGCACACAGAGATTCAAGGAAGAATAATACACGTCTCCTGTGTTTAGACAATATTTGCTTATCCTGGAGTTCAGCTTTAAGATAAAATACAAAATTACAGAAACAACCTGATTGGATGCAGTGCCCCGATTTGACCCATATTTGTACATCCCTACATATGGCAGTGAGAACATACGGCAGGACAGCAGGAGCTATTCTGACATACTTTCTACCATGACCCAGATCACAGGGATTCACTTAAAGGAGAAAAAAAATACTGTAAGATGATTGAAGGTCTCACCCACAGCAAGCATGTCACAGCTATTATACTTCTAGAGCGGGTGAGGACAACAAGACACTGAACTGCCCACTATAAAGCAAAAACAGACATTTCCTAGAATGGAGCACACTATGCTTTGCTGAAAATCTTATGTTTTCCTAGATCACAAAGAAAATCTCAGGAAAATTAAAAAAATTAAAGCAACTTTAACTTTCCCCAGGCAGTGGTCCTCTTGGCAGCAATCTCCCAGACAGTGATTTCCTAGGATGTGCTTCACCTAGCAGCTATCCTCCCAGCAGCAACTCCCCCAGGGCAGCGGTTCCCCCAGGGCAGCGGTTCCCCCAGGGCAGGATCCTCCTGGCAGCGATTCTCTCAAAAGCAGTCCTCCTGGCAACAGTTCCCCAAGCAGTGATCCCCTGGAAGGGATTCCCACAGCAGCAGCTCTCCTCATAGTAAACCCCTGGCAATGATCCTCCAGCCAGTGATCAGATCTCTATACCAGTGTAGAGAATATTGGTATCTCACATACTTCCATTGAAACCACCATTGGTGCTCTGTCTCTACATGTAGCTCTGTACTGCTGGAGAACACACACACGCCCCGGCATGTCCACCCAGCCATGTATGAACAGTGCCAGCACACAACAGTAACTCATGATATATGGCAAAGAATAAAGTCATTTTCATGATTTGTTTTTGTAAACACAGATTCTTGCTATATTTAGCTATTCCAGAATGAATGAATGCAATTAGGACACTTTCCCATCTACAGTCCCACAACGTTCAACTCAGAATACATGTAAGTGGGAATATTGTTCTAGAACTAAAAAGATCAGATAGCCATACACCAAGTCACAGGGCCCATCATAAAAGTGTGAGGTCAATAGGAGCTGCAGGGTGTGTAGAGGAGCCAGGAAGAATCTCGGTCGCTGTAAGGTGTGTACTGGGAGGGAGGACATGGCTGCAACAGGCTGAGGAAGAGGGAGGAAGAAGTAAATGAGAAGTGAGCGGGTGTGTAAATCAGAGAGCCAGCGACACTGCAGTATAAGGGCGTGGAGGGGGAAAGGGAGAGGTTATTTGGTGTCGACACACACACCTCCTTCCCATGTACACACAACATCAAATATTTATACATGAGAGGCACATACATTGCTGAGCGGGGTGACTGAACTGAGCAGGGGGTGCCGTATGCAAGTAAATGTTGGCAACTTAAAGAGGCAGTGTACCAACAAATCAATTCATTACATACCCCCCCCCCCCAATCTCCAAATAGTACCCCCAGATAACAATACATTGGTGCTGATCACATATTTGTATTATTTACCTAACACACACCTCTGTGGATTTCTAGCAAAACCTCCACCATCCTGACATGTACAGGAACACAGTGGCCTGCTGGGAACTTTCTGCTGAGGACTACACACTGATGTATATGTGATCACACATCATCCAACGCCTGCTGACAGCTCAGGCCTACAATGAAGCCGCACACCCCACCGCCGACGCAAGCGTACGCCGCACACCCCACCGCCGACGCAAGCGTACGCCACACACCCCACCCAAGAGTACGCCGCACCCCCCACCGCCGACACAAGCGTACGCCGCACCCCCCACCGCAAGCGTACGCCGCACCCCCCACCGCCGACGCAAGCGTACACCGCACCCCCCACCACCGACGCAAGCGTACGTCGCACCCCCTACCCCCACCGCAAGGGTACGCCGCACAACGCCGACGCAAGTGTCCGCCGCACACCCCACCGCAAGCGTCCGCCACACACCCCACCCAATCGTACGCCGCACCCCCCACCGCCGACACAAGCGTACGCCGCACCCCCTACCCCCATCGCAAGCATGCGCTGCACAATGCCGACGCAAGCGTACGCCGCACACCTGTACCGCAAGCGTACGCTGCCGACGCAAGCGTACGCCGCACACCCCACCGCAAGAGTCCGCCGCACACCCCACCGCCGACACAAGCGTGCGCCGCACACCCCACCGCAAGCGTGCGCCGCACACCCCACCGCCAACGCAAGCGTACACCGAACACCCCACCGCCGACGCAAGCGTACGCCGAACACCCCACCCCCGACATAATCCGGGGGCTGAGCACTATGGAGGAGGCAGTGGTCCCCCCTGTGCAGCCAGACTCCAAGGATTGTGGTCCCCACAGGACATGGTCCTCCTAGCAGTGATAACCATCCCCCCCCAGGATGTAGTTGTCCTAGCAGTGATCCTCCTGGCAACAACCCCCCCCTCCCCAGGCAGTGATCTTCCAGGTAGCGGTCTTCATGGCAGTGATCTGCTAGGATGTGGTCCTCCTGGAAGTGATCCCCCAGGCAGTGTTCCTGGTGGTAGGGAGCCTCCAGTAAGTGGTCCTACTGGCACCAGTCCCAGGCAGTGATCTGGAAGAACAGATATCACCCTTCCTTAACGTAAAGGAGCTCTCACAAGTCCCACTCCTCCATGACCCCCCCATAGTGCTCTGTGTAGATGTATCTGTACTGCTCCTTGAGAACACTCAGGGCCCCCTATGTATGCTCGGTGCACAAAACCCGCCCCCCCTTCCCCATGTATGCTCCGTTCTCAGTCCCCCCCCACCCCACCATGTATGCTCGGTCCCCAAGTTCTCCCCCCTCCTCCATCGCCCAGGTCCACCAGTCCCACGCCCCCATGCATCCTTAGTCCCCAGGTTCTCCTCCATGTATGCCCAGTGCCCAGGTCCCCCCCATATATCCCCAGTCCCCTCCCTCCCCCAAGCATACTCATTCCCCAGGTCCCCCCCCCCATGTATGCTTGGTCCTCAGACCCCCCCTCCCCCATGTATACCCAGTGCCCAGGTCCCCCTCATGCATACCCGGTGCCCAGGTCCCCCCCATGCATACCCGGTGCCCAGGTCCCCCCCATATATGCTCATTCCTCAGCTTCCCCCCCCCATGTATGTATGCTGGGTCCTCAGGTCCTCCCCCCCATGTATACCCGGTGCCCAGGTCCAGTCCCCCCCCCCCCCCCCATGTATACCCAGTGCCCAGGTCCCCCCCTACCCCCATATATACTCATTCCTCAGCCCCCCCAATGTATGCTGGGTCCTCAGGTCCTCCCCCCCATGCATACCCGGTGCCCAGGTCCAGTCCCCCCCATGCATACCCAGTGCCCAGGTCCCCCCCATGCATACCCAGTGCCCAGGTCCCCCCCATGCATACCCAGTGCCCAGGTCCCCCCCCCCCCCATATATACTCATTCCTCAGTTCCCCCCCCCCCCCATGTACTCTGGGTCCTCAGGTCCTTCCCCCCCATGTATGTTCGGTCCCCAGGTTCTCCCCCTCCCCCCATGTGTGCCCGCAGCCCAGGCCCCCCCATGTACGCCCGGTCCTGGCACAGTGGTAATGAATGGTATGCTCGGTGTATGGAGCGCACTCTCCGGCAATGAATGGGATCAGACCACCTGTGGCTCCCCGGGCCGCACTCTATGTATCCTGGGACTTGTAGTCCCCTCCTGGGTGTAAGGCAATGACAGGTGGGCTGAGCCCGATGCAGGGTGTGGAGGTCTCATTCCCCGCTCAGTGACAGGCCCCCCTCCCCTCTCCTGGTCAATCAGTGGTATGGCCCGTCCCCTCTCCCCGATCACTTACTGCTCTCGTACGGCATGTCTCCGGTGCAGTGGCCTCTCCGCTCGGTGTCAGTCCTCCCGGCTCTCTCTCCGCCGCCCCGCAATACAAACCCGGAAGCTGAAGCCGCTCACAGCTGCGATGTCTCCCTGTGGCTTTGACTATATATGGTCAACAATGAGCTCCTCCGCTGGAGCTCCAGCCCGCTCCCTCTCGGCCGCCTCCAGCAACAAGCCAGCTCTGTCTGTCAGGGCGCCGGGGGGCGGGGACACGGCTCAGGGCGGAGACACGGCCGGCGCCATCTTTACTAAGGGCAAATCTGATTTTTTTTTTTTTTTTTTTTTTTTACCTTTTTAGAGAAGTACAGAGCTGTATACAAATATGGAGGGTAGAAGGAGGCTGTAGCTGTAAATAGCATTTTTTGTTTTTGTGCAAGCTATAAGCACCCTCCAGAAGATATAGTGTTACTACACCCATAATAGTAAAATCAGTTTGTATATGCAGTAAAGCATGCTTGTTATACTCACTGTGGAACCCAAGGGGTTAATCATCTGCATTGTGTAAAAAGGCTGTTTGATCCTGACTACTGTTCTACTATCCCCAATCCATATACCAATAGTACATAGCCCTAAGAGACACTCTGCACATGCACAGTTTGGTGTGTATTGTTAGTTATTTTTTTTTTGGGGGGGGGAAGATGCATGTGCTCAGCACAGGGCCAATCAGCAAAGTCCAGACAGAGGGACAGGGGTCATGCAGCCTCATAGGACAATCAAGGGAGAATGAAAACTCTTCCTACAAGCTTTCACCAATGCTCAGCCCTGCTCGTTAGAGCTTACAATCTAGGAATGAGAATATTTTCAGAAGTTTAGTACGCTCTTAATTTTTGATATGGAGACTAGCATGTATACGGGGCTTAAAGTGTTAAAAAACCCACCATGTAAAATTAGTCTGTATATGCAGTAAAGCATGCTTGTTATACTCACTGTGGAACCTAAGGGGTTAATCCTCCGCATTGCATAAAAAGGCTGTTTGATTCTGCCTTCTCTGATCCTCCCCATTTTCTACTGTCCCCAATCCATCTGCTGATAGTACAGGTTCCTAGGAGTCACTCTGCACATGCTCAGTTTAGTGTGTATTGCTAGAGTTTATTTTCTTTGGGAAGGTGCATGTGATCAGCACAGGGCCAATCAGCACTGTCCAGACAGAGGGTCAGGGGTCATGTAGCCTCATAGGACAATGAAAACTCCTACTACAAGCTTTAACCAGTGCTCAGCTGGACACTGGTTAGAAGTCACAAAACTGCTATATATTTCTGATAAGAAAAGGTATTTAGCAGTTTATATTTACTAAAATAATTGTATTTCCATGTTGTGTGTACTGTGGGAGATCAGATATAGTGAAAGCAGGGTCCTGGATTTAGTAAAACTTTGAAAATGAATAGAAACCCAATAAAACATGATGTTGAAAAATGAATCATTTGTGTTCTTTTTGAGGCTTTTTTTCCATTATGTTTGAGCCAATGTTCGTCATGTTGCTGTGCAGTGCAGAGTCGTCTATAAATCAATACATGCGTAAGGTTCTATCCCAACATAAATCTGTCCATCCCTCCTATACATCATTACATTCAATTTCAAATTCTAATATAAAGGAAGCTTGCTGGTAAAAATAACTTGTGTTATGAAGGACAGTTCACCTTTGAAAACAAAAGTCTAATCAGTTAAAGTAAAACTAAAGGCAACATGTTTTTCTATTTTTCCATTTTGGATAAAGGGAGAGTTATAACCCCTGTAAGCACCCCCCCCCCCTCCCCTTCATTCATGATGTGCAAGTTTATGGGATCCTATGTCCAGCAGTCACTAGCTTCTCAAAACTGGGCAGCTCAGTTTTCACACTGGACACATGCTTGTGTTGATGGCTCTCCACTCCCGGCTCTCTCCCAGATACGTCTGAGCTCAGCAGTGGGAGCTGTGTTCTCTCCCCCACCTCCTTCCTGCTGGTACAGCTCCTGTGTGTCTGTGAACACCACCGCCTGCTTGTTAGTACAGGAGCACTGCACTGGCAGGAAGAAGAAGGGGGAGTGAGAGCACAGCCTGCACCATGTCCCGGCTCTCTCCTCCTCTCCTCCCTTCTCCCAGCACTGGGCTGACAGGAGTAGTAATGTCATTGTCAATACTCCTGTCAGCCTTGTAACAGAAGGAAGCCCCATCCTTACAGTAAACCATTGTGCCCACCCCTTGTTCCAGCCCTGCCTGTGAGGTCTCATTTTGCCATCTGTGTCCCATTGGGGAGATTTACCTTCACTTCCTGTTCCATAGCCAAAACAGGAATTGAGAGGAAATCCATCCAAAGAGAAGGAATCCCAGCATATCATCAGAACTAGTGTCCCCGTTGGAAGATTTCTCCTCTATTACTCTCCTGGGGACAACCCAACATTTGGTATTTTATTTTACTTTCAATTTTGACAATAATGTTAACCAGGATAAATAGAGAGGCTGAGTCTCCTTAATGGGGACACAGACTGCAATAAAAACTGACAGGGGTTCTAATCCCTCTCCACTCTATCCAAAACTAAAAGAAAAAAATTTGACTTCAGTTATACCTTAAAGTATTACTAACCCAGGACCCTGCATTCACCATATCTGGTCTCCCGCAGTACACAGAATATGGAAATGCAAATATTTTAGTAAATATAAACTGCTAGATACCTTTTCTCCTCAGTAGTATATAGCAGTCTTGTGACTTCTATCAGTGTCCAGCTGAGCACTGGTCAAAGCTTGTAGGAAGATCTCCCCTCATTGTCCTATGAGGCTGCAGAACCCCTGATCTCTGTTTGGACAATGCTGATTGGCCCTGTGCTGATCACATGCACCTTCCCAAAGAAAAAAAAAACTTTCTAGCAATACACACTAAACTGAGCATGTGCAGAGTGACTCCTAGGATCCTGTACTATCAGCAGATGGATTGGGGACAGTAGAAGAAGGGGAGGATCAGAGAAGACAGGATCAAACAGCTTTTTTACACAATGCAGTGGATTAATCCCTTTGGTTCCACAGGGAGTATAACAAGCATGCTTTACTTCATATACAGACTGATTGTACTGTTGTGGGTTTAGTAACACTTTAAGGGGCTCCTGCAGATACAAGTAAACTGCACTGTTATGAACAATTTTGAATAATGTACCTGTTATCGCTGTTGGCTATTTTCACCCCTCCAGATGCCTGCTTGAAAAACTCCCATAGTCAAATTTCCCCATCCTTCTTTGTTGCTAGGACATTGCTATGAGGGCTCAGCATTCAGCATCACAACAAAGTGTACTCTCTCAGAGCTCATTCACACAAGCAGCCAGAGGGCGGTAAAAGCAGGCAGCTGAACCAAAGTTTTACCACCCCCTGACCTGCCACCTACAAAAGAGCATGAAGCCACTCGGGGCTGTAAACATGTCGACAAAATATTAAACCTAGAGGAGCGGCAAGGTATGCTGCACAAAATAATGAACGCTTAAATTCAAACACTGCACATATGTGCGATCCTCCCTATTGGTGCGGCACTGAGCGCAGAGCTATTGTGATGGATGAGAGAGCACATTGGGGTTTTGAATAAGAGAAAGCGCATTCTTGTGATGAAGGCTGAAGTATGTGCTGCAGCGTCTTAGCAACATCCTAGCAACAGGGCAGGATAGGGGAATACTAGCTAAAGGATTTTTTTTTCTACTGGGAGATTCAAACTTTTATTTTCCATCTACAGTATCTTTTTCAAGCACAGGTTTTGGTCTGGAAAGTGAAGTGATAATGCCGACAATTTATATATAAAGCCATTAGTGATGTCAACCTGCCGGAGAATCCCTCCTATCACACAGTAATTTGGTTCTGATATGTGATATGGGGGTCATTTCACTAAGGGCTGATTCACACCATAAATCGCATATGAACGCACTGTGCATTCCTGTGCGATTCACATACGATCCAGGTGCAGTGCAATTTCAGCCCATTAAAATTAATGGACTGAAATCCCACTGGATGCACCAATAGCATGTACTACTTTTTTTAAAAATACACAGCAACCAAAATGCATGCTACAGAATACTGCATGAATTCTTAAAGTGATATTAAAGGTTCATTTAAAAAAAAAAACAACAAACAAGTTATACTTACCTGCTCTGTGCAGTGGTGTTGCACAGAGCAGCCCTGGTCCTTCTATTCTCAGGTCCCCTGGCTCCCTTGACCAATGCCCCCAATAAAAGCTGCTTGCTATGGGGACACTAGTGTGTGCTCGCTCCTGAGCCCTGCTTTATGTGTCCATAGGACACATAGAGCTGTGGCTCTGCCCCACTCTCTCCTTTTGGCTCACTGACTGTGATTGACACTGCCATTGGCTCCCACTTCTGTGTCTCAGCCAATGGTTCCCACTGCTGTGTCTCAGCCATTGGCTCCCACTGCTGTGTCTCAGCCATTGGCTCCACTGCTGCGTCTCAGCCAATGGCTCCCACTGCTGTGTCTCAGCCATTGGCTCCACTGCTGCGTCTCAGCCAATGGCTCCCACTGCTGCGTCTCAGCCAATGGCTCCCACTGCTGTGTCTCAGCCAATGGCTCCCACTGCTGTGTCTCGGCCAATAGCTTCCACTGCTCTTTCCAATGAAGAAAGAGATACTTGGGACAGCCAAGACTCACATACACATAGCTGGATCAGGAGGGGGTTCAGGTGAGTATTGAGGGGGGACTATGAAAAATAGCTAGGTTCACACTTGTGCGGGCTGTGTGTAGGCCAGTCCATCTATTTCAACTGAATGCTCTACCTGCAGATGGGGGGGCGGGGTAGAAAGTCCCCAACCTTTTCTTTAACCACTTGCCCTCCAGAGGATTTACTCTCCTTCCTGACCAGGCCATTTTTTGCGATACGGCACTGCGTTACTTTAACTGACAATTGTGCAGTTATGCAACGCTGCACCCAAATAAATTTATGTCCTTTTTTCCCCACATATAGAGATTTCTTTTGATGGCATTCGATCGCCTGTGCATTTTTTATTTTTTGCGGTATAAAAAAAGAGACAATTTTGAAAAAAAAAAACAATATTTTTGACTTTTTGCTATTAAGCCCAAAATGTATTCTGCTACATGTCTTTGCTAATAAAAAATTCCAATACGTGTAAATTAATTGGTTTACATGAACGTTATAGTGTTTACAAATGGCGGTATATATACTGAAAATTTTTTTCTCTTTTTTTACTAGGAATGGCGACTTATAGCAGGACTGCAGCTGGTATTCTGAAACTGGGGAGGAACTGACTTACTGTCACTGACACCAATACAGTGATCAGTGCTAATAAAAAGCACTGACACTGTACTAATGACACTGTGCAGGAAGTGGTTAAGATCTGGGGCAACTAAAGGGTTAACTGTGTGCTGTGTGTGTGCTTTACACGGTAAGCACACTGCTTTGTATGGCTCTGCTATGCCTTCATTCACAGAACAATGGGGTCAATTCACTTAAAGATTCTGCATGCGATATAAAGGTCAAATGACTCCCTTTTCAGAAACATCGCATGAAATAATAGGAGAGTCAATTAATCAAATTAAAATTTTGAATGTGAGGTAAATACCACAAAAAATTATATAAATCATTATAGTCAATTCACTAAAGAACACATTCATTATTTATCACCTGGCAGTAGATAGTCAGTATTTTAGCAATGTACTAAATACCAATGAGGGGAACTCTGCACTGGGCAGTAAATTCAAAGTATACAATGTATCCGTGTGGAAATGTTCTGTGTGCATTTATTTACAGACTGGTGCAGTGTAAGGCTGGCCATACATTATACAATTATCTGCAGATTTTCTGCCCAATTTCCTTTAGATTTACCTTCAACTATGTAGTGCAAGGGCCTGCCTAATTGGATACAACTGAAAGTGTTGTTTAGGTTTGTCCTCCTATTATATGGTTTTTGGTAAATCTAAACCAAAAATCTGCAGATAATTGTATAATGTATGGCCAGCCTAATGCAGGCCATAGATGGGGAGAAAAACGGCCGATTTTTCGTCCGAAAATAAAACCGGCCGATTATCTTATCGTTAGTGGACGATTTTGTCGGCCGTTTTTCGTGTATTTTGGACTTTCAGATTATCGGTGATGTTGGAAAATTTTCGAAAAACGCCCGACTTTATCCTCATTGATGGTCAAAAACGAACAATCGTTTTCAGAAAAAGGATCACAAAGGCCACAAAATGACATCATTTCCCGTTATAGGTTACTCATTAATCGGCCGATTTTCGTAATAATTGGTGGTCAGGTAAGTTTTTTAGACCGACCGACCAGTTCGTTAATCGGCCGAAAATCGGCCGTTTTTCTCCCCATCTATGGCCTGCATTAGGCTCCATGCACACTAGCGTTTTTTTAAGCTCCTAGAAGCTATTATCAGCATGCTTTTTTCTGCTCCTAGAAGCTAAATAGTATTATCCTATGTGCCTTTACTTTAGGCTATTAGTATTTTATCTAGGAGTTAAAAAAAAATGGTCTTTGTGGAGTTTATTGGAGTGTTTTCCAGTAGACAAAAACGCTAAACGCTCCTAAACGCTACTAAACGCTACTAAAACACTCATAACAGCTTTTTAATAGTTTTTTTCTTCTATATGTACTGCAAATACGCTAATAAAACACTAATGCTGGCCATAGACGGGTTGAAAATCGGCCTATTTTCTCACCGTTAGTGGGTTAATTGGTCGGCCGTTTTTCGGGTTTTTTGCACAGTTTTTTTATCGGTCATGTTGGAAAATTCCAAATCGACCGATTTTCCTGGCAATGATGGGCAAATCGGCTGATCGTTTTACCGATAAACAAATCTGCGCATGAGCCGTGACCTGCAAGGTTGCCAGCATTCTTTTTACAAAATTGTCACAGCTTGCTCTGTGCTTGACTTCTGACATCTAATGCGACATTTTACACATATTGCCTTTCTGAAGCTTGGGTATCCCAGTCCCAAAATAAAGGGAGATATAACATTATATATATCTGAAAATATTTTTTCCATATGAAAATTATCTCACTTTTGGTAGAAAGCGAATGGTGCTGCTAGTAATACTGCATGGCAATGATGTCTTGCTGCCGGGTCCTCACGTTCATTGTCCCATGTATAAATACAGTCTGCTTGTGCTTTAGAAGAAGTACCATGTGTAAATGCACACACACACACATATATATAATTTTTATTTTCCCCCTGAATCCTTCCTACGAATTGGAAGTCCAGTCTTAGCTATTATATTTTATATGAAAAAGTCTTGTGGTTGCAACAAATGTATCCATTTATATCCAAATAAAAACATAATGTATTTGTATTGCTGTAACATTGTATGGTGTGCTCCCTTGTCTCTGTCAAACTGGTTTCTTGTCCCATTCTTTCGTGAGCATTGGTGGCAGCATCCATGGCGGCAACGACTGATTTTTCGTTTATCGGCTGACAATTCGGACGATAAACGACCCGTCTATGGCCTGCTTTATGCTCCTAAAACTCCACTAAAAAACATTATTAACAGCGGTTTTTATCCAGCATATTTCCCAGCATCTTTTTTAGCTTAAATTGGAGCTCCACCCAAAAGGGGACGTTCCGCTTTAAGGACTGCTCCCCCACTCCCCATTAAGGATTGGCACCTTTGGGGGGCGGGCTACCCAAATTTGACAGGTACCCACTCCCACTTCCGGTCCAATCGCCTAGGTGACCGGAAGCGGAAGGTGTCCTTCCTCCCTGTAGTCTTTTGGGACATGTGACAGGTCCCAGAAGACTACACGACCATTCATGAAGCGCAGCGCTACTCGCACATACGCAGTGGATACCCGGCTGAGAAGTCGCAAGCTGTCACAGTCATGTGCCCACACTGAAGATGCCGGCCTCCTGGAATACAGGACGGCCGGTGAAACGGGCTGTGGGGGACACGCCATGGGACCGAGGGACAGGTAAGTGGCTGTTTTTTAAAAGTCAGTATTTTTTGACAGGGTGAGTGGAACTCCGCTTTAAAAAAAATGCTAGTGGGCATGGAGCCTAAATCATGTAGGAAAAAAAAATATTACATAGGACTATAGAGCGGATATATACTACAATGTCTACTCTAAAGTATGAGGATGCTTTCCTTTACACGCACATGACATTTAATGGCATCCCAGTCTTAGTCCGTAGGGTTCAATATTGAGTTGGCCCAGCCTTTGCAGCTATAAGAGCTTCAACTCTTCTAGGAAGGCTGTCCACAAGGTCAGTCAAGTTCCTCCACCCCAAACTCACTCATCCATGTCTTTATGGACCTCGCTTTGTGCACTGGTGCTCAGTCATGATGGAACAGAAAGGGGCCATCCCCAAACTGTTCCCACAAAGTTGGGAGCATGAAATTGTCCAAAATGTCTTGGTATGCTGACGCCTTAAGAGTTCCCTTCACTGGAACTAAGGGGCCAAGCCCAACCCCTAAAAAACAACCCCACACCATAATCCCCCCTCCACCAAACTTTACACTTGGCACAATGCAGTCAGGCAAGTACTGTTCTCATAGCAACTGCCAAACCCAGACACATCCATCGGAGACAGAGAAGCGTGATTGGTCACTCCAGAGAACACTCTAGAGTCCAGTGGTGGCGTGCTTTACACCACGGTATCCGACGCTTTGCATTGCACTTGGTGATGTAAGGCTTGGATGCAGCTACTCGGCCATGGAAATCCGTTCCATGAAGCTCTCTACACACTGTTGTTGTGCTAATCTGAAGGCCACATGACGTTTGGAGGTCTTTAACTACTGACTCTGTAGACAGTTGGCAACTTCTGCACACTGTGCACTTCAGCATGTGCTGATCCCGCTCAATCATTTTAAGTGGCCTACCACTTGGTGGCTGAGTTGTTGTTGTTCCCAGTTGCTTCAACTTTGTTATAATACCACTATAGTTGACCGTGGAATATTAAGTAGCAAGGAAATTTCACGGATGGCCTTATTGCACAGGTGGCAAACTATCACGGTACCACACTTGAATTCACTGAGCTACTGAGAGCAACCCATTCTTTCACAAATGTTTGTAGAAGCAGTCTGCATGCCTAGGTGCTTGATTTTATACACCTGTGGTTATGGAGGTGATTGAAACTCCGGAATCAAATTATTTGGAGGGGGTCCCAATACTTTTGGCAATATAGTGTACATATATCTATTCTGTTAGTCAATTAAATCAGCCAATAGTCTTTGATGGGCTACTGTGGATGGGTTGGGCACACTTCCTGTGGCAGATGGGTGTGGTTTTGCAGTGCAGGGGGACAGGCTAGGCGGACTCCAGCATATGATGATGAAATTTCATTGACAGTCGCTTTGATCTGTTGATCCTGCTTGTGGGGTCTTGAATGGCCTAACCAGCCAGTCAGGTATATATAATCACAACCCCCCCTGGCCCCATTGGAAAGTTGGACTCCACCACATTCCATATTTCTTCTTCTTGTTTCCCCCTTACTTTTGTCTCTCATTTTGATATCTCCCCCTCCCCTTTCCTTCTTCCACACACTTTTTTTTTTTTTGCTGTTTTTGTCCCTGTTAGCCTCCTGAGTTTCTATGGAGTTATAATCGCAAGATGGTAGTGTTCCCTATACTCATTTCTGATCATGACTTCATATAATGCCTCCTTGGATAGAAGGATCCTATCTTCATGTTATGTTTTCTTTCAAGATATCCTTGATGACTTGGATCTCTGCCTATTCAGGTCCTTGTATGGTTGATAGACATAGCATGCAGAGTCTTCCCAACTTTAGATGAAACCTGTGTTACCAGTGTCTGGGACCCGTGGTCCTGTACATAGCTTTGATTTTTTTCTTTGGTCTCCAGATTTTAGGTTCGTATATGTTCACACTTGCTCGACTTTTCCATTGTGCATTACTGTGCTGTTACTTGTTCCATTGAAAAAAATGTTCCTTTTTCTCACTAAAAATGTATCATGGGAAAAAAATTGCGAAAAAACAACGCCCGAAATAACGATAAATTTTAATGATAAATATCACAAAACAGAAATATTTAACGCATTCAGCAAACAGCAAATTTTTTAGTGAATTGACTACATTTGAGATAAATATTGTATGAATTATTTGAAAGCTGATATTTTGCTACACTATATCTGTCATTAACATATGAGGCTGCTGGAGGTGCTGTACAAACTGTATGTAGCTGGGGCTACACACAGCATACGGCACTGTTTTTTTTTTTTTTCAAGTTCGCGGACGTGCGAAAAACGAAAAACCCGTAAGTAAACAAAAAACGTGCTAGTGCAATACCAACACAAAAAAGTGCACTTAGGGGTGTGCTTTGTCCACCCCCCGAAGGAGTAGGATCTCTATCCTGATCCCCCGGAAGCTCCTGACAGGGATTAAGGTTCCCGTGTGGTCCTCCTAGCCAAAAGGCCTGTGGACCCCTTTCCTTGTGGCTAGCCGAAGCCAGCCACCAAGTACTAGGTAAGGGGGCTCTCCCGAAGAGAAAACCCCCTAGGGACAGGGGAGGAAAGAACCAAAAGGCCACACATCCTCCCCCTAGACTTCAGGGTAGGCCCAAGGACCCACACCCTACCATCCGTGAGAAAAGAAAACACACACATAAGTGAAAGTGAACAAACGTGGGAGAAAAATAAGTTAAATAAATAAAAAATAAAAAAAGTGGCCATGCAATTGTGCACTGGCTAGGCCCTGAGGCCTGTAGCATAAAAATTGCCCTGGACTTAGCCAAAAGGCCTAGCCCTAAAAGGCACAGTGCAGAAAAAGTGTTTGGATCAGTGACCATGTGCATGTTTCACACTTGGGATCCCATCCCCATGTGCTACTAAGAGCACCCCTGAGGCGACCACTCAGGGGGCACTGGTCCGCGGACTCTCTGCCTCCCCGACCCCTGGCCAGACAAGGTAGATCCGTTCAAACCAGGAGGAACTGGGCCCCTCTGGTTTTCCAGGGGGAATTACTCCCGTGCCCCAACTGCCTGTGGGCGCCTCGTTTTCTGTTCCAGCCTGTACTAACCATCAGGACCCCCATCCTACCAGCAGGGGTACTATACAACCAATCATCCCCGCAAGCAGGAATGATGGTGGAGCACCCCTACTGGACACTGATAAGAACAGATACTACACTTGATCTACGGCACTGTGTTTCACATGGAAGCACAGTGCTGTATGCTGTATGTAGCCCCAGCTACATAGTTTGTACAGCACATCCAGCGGCCTCACATGTTAGTGAGGGATTCAGTTCATTTGGACCAACTTGGACGAAACAACTTGTGTAAAGTGTAGTAAAAGATGGAGATCAGCTTTAACTCAAAAATGTATGTAGCATGTATGTCTCAGTGAGTTGACCCCAATCTCCTTCCAGTACAATGCAACAATTTAACATTTCCGCATTGAATTCGATACATTGTATAATTTCAACTTGCTAGCCATTGTGACATTCCTCTCATTGTTACTTTATACATTTCTAAAATATTGACTGCCTGTACCAAGAGAAAAATTGCAATTTCTTGTGGTATTTACCTGTCCTGTTTACCAAATGTGCGGTGTTTACCTCACGTGTTTACCCAATTTTATCTATTTACATCACATATTTATCAAATGTGTGGTATTTACCTCATGTCTTTAATAAATTTTGGGTATTTACCTCATGTATTTACCAAATTTAAAGTATTTATCTCACATATATATCAAATTTGAGTAGGAATGCACCAAAATTTTGGTGGCTGAAACATTTCAGCCGAAAACACCCCTTTCGCCTACCGTCGCCGCCGTCCGCCCACCACCACCACCGGCTGCCACTCGGTAGTTCTCAGCCTTACCTGAGAAACCATCAAACGATTCTAGCGCTGGGCATAGAGATGAGTGAAGGAAAGATGGCCTCCACTCATCTCTATGCCCTTGGAGGCAGTGGTGTATTTAGGTTTCGTGCTGCCCTAGGCAACACAAAAATCAGCTCCCCACCAAGGAGAGACCCTGACACTGACAAACACCCCCCTCCCCCATGATAAGAGTCTGACATTGACCTACAACACCCCACACGAGGGAGCCTTCCACTACCACTGCCCCCCCACACTGGCAACCCCCCCCCACCCTGACGAGAGAGAAGACACTCACCTTCACAGCTCCGGACATCCCTGTGAACAAGAGTCAGGCACTGCATACACCATCCAGCAGCCTGCAGCCTCTTTCAGATTCTATCTGGTGCCCATGCTGTGTGCGTCCTTTCTTCCATCCCTTCTTTCGGAGGGCAGTGCTGCCCCCTGAAAAATGCCGCTGCCCCCTGAAAAAAATGCCGCCCTAGGCAAATGCCTTGTTTGCCTTGTGGTAGATATGCCCCTGCTTGGAGGACCGGAGCGATGTCACTTTCGGTTCTGGCCATTTTTTTTAAAGCACTAGATCAATGCTTTTTTTTATCCAATGCTTTACCTGCAACAAATTATTTCTATCACAAGGGATGCATGCATTTCTTGTGATAAGAATAAAAGTGATTAATTTTTTTTTTAAAGAGACAGTGCAAAAAAAAATAATTAAACAAATTGAAAAAAAAAAAAGTTAAAAGTGCCCCCGTCCCTCCCATGCTCGCACGTAGTGGTGAATGCATACGTAGGCCATGCCCACATATGTAAATGGTGTTCAAACCACACACGTGAGGTATTGCCATGAATGTCAGACCAAGAGCAATAATTCTGGCACTAGACCTCCTCTGTAACTTTACACTGCTAACCTGTAAAATTTTTTAAAGCATCACCCATGGAGAGTTTTAAGTAGTGCAGATTCACGCCATTCCACGAGCGTGCGCAATTTTAAAGCGTGACATGTTGGGTATCTATTTACTCGCCGTAACATCCTCTTTCATAATTTACAAAAAATGGGGGTATATGTTCATTCTTTTTGTTTTTTTTAATCAAAGTTTATTTTTTTCCAAAAAATATATATTCATTTTTAAAAACTGCACATTTCGTTTTCGGTTTTCAGCCAAGTGCATTTTGAATTTTCAGTTTCAGTTTCGGCACCAGAATTTTCATTTCGGTGCACCACTACTGTAAATTTGAGGCATTTACCTCACATATTTAACAAATTTGAAGTATTTACCTCACGTTTATCAAATTTTGGGTATTTACCTTATGTATTTACCAAATGTGAAGTATTTACCTCACGGTTATCAAATTTTGGGTATTTACCTTACGTGTTTACCAAATTTAAAGTATTTACCTCATGTTTATCAAAATTTTGGTATTTACCTTACGTATTTGCCAAATTTGAAGTATTTACCTCACATATTTAGTAAATTTGCGGTATTTACCTCACATATTTATGAAATTTGAAGTATTTGCCTCACATATTTACTGAATTTGTGGTATTTACATCTAATTCAATATTTTATTTTGATGAATTTACTTTTTTTTATCTTTTTTTTATTGCATGCAATATTTAAAAAAAAAAAACAACTGACACTGCACTAATGACACTGGGCAGGAATGGGTTAACATGTGAGGTGATTAAAGGGTTAACTATATGTAGGGAGTGTTTTACTAGGGGGCAGGGGGGGGGGGTGCTTCACTGTAAGCACACTGATCTGGATGGTTGTGCTGTGGCAGTATTTCTGCTATAGGGCTGTCGAGAAGCGGTTAAAGAGGTTGTAAAGGCTGAAAGCTGTATTACCTTCATGCACTCTATGCATGAAGGTACAAAACCTTCAGTGTGCAGCTCTCCCCTCAGCCCGCTATAATACTTACCCGAGCCTGATCCCGATCCAGCACTGTGCATGAGAGCAACAGCTCTCCTGGGTCTCTCCCTCCTCATTGGCTGAGACACAGCAGTGGGAGCCATTGGTTGAGACACAGCAGTGGGAGCCATTGGCTGAGACACAGCAGTGGGAGCTCTCACTGCTGTTAATCAAAGCCAGTGAGGAGGGAGCTGGGGGCAGGGCTGAGCTATGCTCTCCGTGTCTCATAGGCACACAGATGTGGCTCAGGAGCGAGCATGCACGAGTGCCCCCAAAGCATACAGCTCGTTCTGGGGGCATTCAGCAGAGGGGAGGGTCCAGGAGCACTGGTGGGAGACCCGTGAAAAAGAGGATTGAGGCTGCTCTGTGCAAAACCATAACAGATGCAGATGTAGCAGTTACTGAGATGAGACAAACCATTTACTACTGACAAGGGTGCTTACAATGTTCAGCTTTTATTTATTTATGCAAGGCCTTTAGCCCAACAGAGAAACAAAATGTTTACTGTAATTGATTATAAAGTATGAGCTGGTGGTTAGCTTCAATTTGTTAATGTATCTAAAGTCCATCTAACACTTCCCTTCCCCCAGACTGAAAATGCTGGTGTCCAAAGGTGCCCCCTGTGTTCCTTCATCCATAGTGGGGGTGTGTCACTGGCCAGATCACCAGGTGAGACAGGGAAAAAAAGCCTAAAAAGGGAAAACTAATGCAGCCACCACATCTAATGATTAGTAAGCTGCAATATATTTCATTTTTGGGGTTTATTATTGCTTTAGGCTCTGCAAGAGCAGGAATTAATCTATCTTTATTATTATGCAGACAGTTTTCATTTCAGCTACTTTGATAAAAAGGGTCCAATGCGCACCATTTAATGTTTTCAAGATATGGCTGTAATTATTCTGAGCTGTTTGGATGCTGTCCATAAATATATCAATTTGATTTGGCAGTCACACAGACCTCATTTGACTATCCCCAGTCCAATAAAGCTAAGTAAATTATTCTGCTGACGTTTTCTCGTACTGTATATTGGAGAGCAAAGTAGGCTTAAAGTGTTACTAAACCCTGGACCCTGCATTCACTATATCTGGTCTCCCAGGACCCTGCATTCACTATATCTGGTCTCCCAGGACCCTGCATTCACTATATCTGGTCTCCCCGGACCCTGCATTCACTATATCTGGTCTCCCAGGACCCTGCATTCACTATATCTGGTCTCCCAGGACCCTGCATTCGCTATATCTGGTCTCCCCGGACCCTGCATTCACTATATCTGGTCTCCGAGGACCCTGCATTCACATCTGGTCTCCCAGGACCCTGCATTCACATCTGGTCTCCCAGGACCCTGCATTCACCATATCTGGTCTCCCAGGACCCTGCATTCACTATATCTGGTCTCCCAGGACCCTGCATTCACTATATCTGGTCTCCCAGGACCCTGCATTCGCTATATCTGGTCTCCCCGGACCCTGCATTCACTATATCTGGTCTCCGAGGACCCTGCATTCACATCTGGTCTCCCAGGACCCTGCATTCACTATATCTGGTCTCCCAGGACCCTGCATTCACCATATCTGGTCTCCCAGGACCCTGCATTCACTATATCTGGTCTCCCAGGACCCTGCATTCACTATATCTGGTCTCCCTGGACCCTGCATTCACTATATCTGGTCTCCCAGGACCCTGCATTCACTATATCTGGTCAACCAGGACCCTGCATTTACTATATCTGGTCTCCTCGGACCCTGCATTCACTATATCTGGTCTCCCCGGACCCTGCATTCACTATATATGGTCTCCCCGGACCCTGCATTCACTATATCTGGTCTCCGAGGACCCTGCATTCACTATATCTGGTCTCCCCGGACCCTGCATTCATTATATTCGGTCTCCGAGGACCCTGCATTCACTATATCTGGTCTCCCAGGACCCTGCATTCACATCTGGTCTCACAGGACCCTGCATTCACATCTGGTCTCCCAGGACCCTGCATTCCCTATATCTGGACCCCCACAGTACACACAACATGGGAATGAATTTATTTTAGAAAATATAAACTGCTAAATACCTTTTCTCATCAGCAGTTAGAGCAGTCTGAATTCTATCAGTGTCCAGCTGAGCACTGGTTAAAGCCTGTGGGAAGAGTTTTCAATCTCCCCTGATTGTCCTATGAGGCTGCATGACCCCTGACCCTCTGTGTGGACAGTGCTGATTGGCCCTGTGCTGATCACATGCATCTTCCCAAAGAAAAAAAAAACTCTAGCAATACACACTAAACTGAGCATGTGCAGAGTGACTCCTAGGATTCTGTACTATCATCAGATGGATTGGGGACAGTAGCAGAAGGGGAGGATCAGAGAAGGCAGAATCAAACTGCCTTTTTACACAATGCAGAGGATTAACCCCCTAGGTTCCACAGTGAGTATAACAAGCATGCTTTACTGCATATACAGGCTGATTTTACTGTTGTGGTTTTATTAACACTTTAAGCCCCGTATACACGATAAGAATATCAGATGAATGATCATTTGTTTTTTGGGGGTTTTTTTTGCACGCTAGTCTCCATATCAAAAATTAAGAGTGTACTAAACGTCCGCAAATTCTCATTCCTAGATTGTAAGCTCTAATGAGCAGGGCCCTCTGTTTCCTCTTGTACCAAATTGTATTGTAACTGTTATGTCTGCCTTCATCTTGTAAAGCTCTGCGCAAACTGCTGGCGCTATATAAATCCTGTATAATAATAATAATATGAAAGAAAATAATTTTGAAAGTGATGTCATGTATTGTATTGGGATTGTATTTTCAGACGACTACAGTACTGATTAACCTCTTCCCGTCCGGCCCATTGCTGATAAACAGCTGGAAGGGAGCACTGCTGATGCAGTTGGATGTTTCTAAATGCCCCCCACATCCATTGCCTGTGCGCGCTCCCCTGTCCAAACACAGATCGCAGTACGGGACCTCTGTGTGAGGTTCCAATTCATGTGATCACTGATTGGTCATCAGTGATCACATAAATAGTAGTAAACAAGATGTCACTTCCTTACATCATTGCTTACTACTTGTGAAATCTGTGAATGATAACAGAGGTCACATGGTACAAGACTATTCACAACAGCCTTGTACCATGTGGCAAGCTGTGACCAATCACATTTCGCACAGTATTTCTCAATGGCTGCAGGAATGCAGCCAGAGAGAAGGAGAAATGATTGTTTTTACAGCCTTTATGGGTGTAAAAGCAATCAGTGTGAAAAAAGAAAAGAAATCTCCATCACCCCCCACAAGTAGTACAGTGTCACTATGGTGACACTGTACTGTTAGGGTGACAGTATGTAAAAAAAAAAAAAACCACCATAAATAATATAAATAAAATAAAAATGTAAAAATTTTTTTGAAAAAATATAATTTTTGGTTATAAACTAATTTGTTTTTTTTTTAACTAAAAAGATAAATTAATTCAAAAATGTTGGACTTTTTCATTTATAGCAAAAAAAATAAAAATCCTAGTGGTGAATAAATACCACCAAAAAAAGCTCAATCTGTCTCAAAAAATGCTAAAAATGTTATATGGGTACAGTGTTGCATGACCGTGCAATTGTCACCCAAAGTGTTATAGCACTGAAAGTTGGCCTGGACTGGAAGGGGGTGAAAGTGTCCAGACTTGAATTGGATAAACAAAAGTCATACAATTTGGTATCATATCGTTTGTCTCTTTGGATATGAATTGTCGTGATTTTCTCTTGAAAGCTGCGTACTACCGATCAGTTTATTGGATCATCGGTACTAGTATGTAAAATTTTCGTACAATTTTTATTGTGTGTATGGGCCTTTACACCGCCAGTCACATCAAACCCGACTTTGAAATTGTGCGACTTACAGTGAAGTTGCATGATTTCAAAGTCGGGTGATATACCGACTTCAGGTGCAATTTAAAGAACAAAAGGTATACCGCTCAGGCAAACAATCCTGATCAATCCACGACAGGTGCAGGCTCTAGCTCGCCACCACACATGATGCATAGGACACACAAAACACCAGGACAAGAATACAGGACTTGTCAACGCGTTTCACACGATCTTGTGCTTAATCATAACCACCAGGTGTCCTATGGATCAATAAATACACACTATATTCATCAATCCTCCAGTGTGCGGCTGACCCTTCTTCCTGTTGCTTCAGGTGTGATTTGCAAGACATCTGACTCAGATGTCTATGCAAATCGCACCAAAAGTAGTGCATGTTCTACTTTAGAAATCGGTGCGGCTCCAACAAAGTTGGAACCTCGCCGATATGACCGCTGTAATTGCGGACAATAGGGTGCTACGTGGCATGCGATTTGCAAGTCGCATGGCATGTAAATTGCATGCCAATTTGCATCCATTGTGACCGGGGTGTTATTTAGCCAATAAAGTCACCCACAGAAAAGACAGCTTGGCTGTTTTTATCCCGAGGGAGCCATTCCTTGAGGAATGAACGGCAGTTTATGCTGGACTCCAAGTTAGCATCTCCAAGATAAGGATTGTGTCAGAGATGTCTTCCATTTTCAGCTTTGCCCTCTTATAATCATTCAGGTGATCCCAGCCGTGTATGGACCCTACAAAACATAGACCAGGGATTTCAGCAGCTTAGATGGGCCCACACATTTATCTATCCTGCGATATCCTACATAAGTGTTGTGCAGCTGTAGACCTAGCAACCCCAGTATACCGGCAAGGCATTTGCATCAGTAATTCCACTTCTACAGTCACAAGTTATTTCCATAGGAGGTGCATAGATTGTGACCACATCAAAGATGGCTGCTGTGTGTACTCCACATCCTGTAAAAGGAGCTGATGGGCTCTTGGTGTAGGACTGGGAGGTGTGAATGGACAGCAGACGCCACGGTGACTGCTCACATTACACTTGGTATGTCACCGTCTGACTAGCTGTTTGAACAGAGTGAGCTCATGGATATATGTGGCAGTTCTTCGCTGTCAGTGCTGGCCTGCATAATACTGAGGTGTTGTCACTTATGACATTTGATAACCAGATTCTTCACCAAACTTGGTGATCCTTAGGAAAAAAGACGCAGACGTCAGCTCACACATCCATGTTTGGAAAGATCTGCAGAGCCAATAAAAACAACACAAAGCTACATTTTTCCTTCTCCTCCTAATCCGGAGAACTAAAAAAAGATTGTATACATGCACTCTGAAAAGCCCCATACTGAGAGACGTGAAGGGTATAATCACAGTGGGGTTGATTTACTAAAATTGGAGCGTGAAAAATCTGGTGCAGCTCTGTATAGAAACCAATCAGCTTCCAGATTTTATTGCTAAAGCTTAATTGAACAAGCTGAAGTTAGAAGCTGATTGGCCACTATGCACAGCTGAACCAGATTTTTTACTCTCCAGTTTTAGTAAATCAACCCTCATTGCACACAGATCAAATTCACATTTACCCCAGGTTCACATATATGCGGTGCGGTACATCGCATGTGATTCGCACAGGAACCGCACCGCATTCCTATGCAAATCACATGTGAATTGTGTGCGGTGCGATTTGAGCCATACATTATGTATGGCTCAAATCGCATCGCATCCGCACCAAAAAGGCACAGGACCCTTTCTTAAATCCGCACTAGAATTGGATCGCATGGGTAGTCACACCTATGTGATCCGATTCTGCACATCGCACTGCGTTTTGCGGACGGATTTCTGGGTTTATGTTAACTTAACATACACTCCGGCAGCGGTTCGCATGAACGGGGTGCGATTATGATGCGGTGCAGAATTTGCAAATTCCGCAGTGCATCAGTGTGAACCAAGGCTTCAGAGCTAAAGTTAAAGCAATCTGAAACCCAAAAGCAAACATTTATTATATTGCAGCTTACAAATTCTTAGATGTGATAACTGCATTAGTTTTCTTTTTTAGGCTCTTTTCTTTATTTTCATCTGGTGATCTGATCAGCAAGTCTGTTGCTTTTCAACAGAACAAGCTCTCCAGCAAATATAGCTGTTAAAGGGTTGAGACAAACTGTTTACTACTGACAAGGGTGCTTACAATGATCAGCTTTTATTTCTTTATGTAAAACGTTTATCCCAAAAGGAACAGAACTATTGCTGCTACTGCTTGGGTTACTGCAGTATGAGCTGGAGTTTGGCTTCAATTTGTTAGTGTATCTAAATCTGCCAGTATATCTAACATTCCTCACCCCACAGATTGACAATGCTGCTGTCCAAAGGTGCCCCCTGTGCTCCTTCATTCAGAGTAGGGGAACTGTAATACAGGAGGTGTGTTACTGGCCAGATCACCAGGTGAAAACACAGGGAAAAAAGCCTATGACAATGCTGCTGTCCAAAAGTGTCCCCTGTGCTCAATTATCCAGAGTGGGGGAAACTCTATACAGGAGGTATGTTTCTGGCCAGATCTCCAAGTGTATCTAAATCTGGTGATTTTTCTCATCAGGTGAAAAGACATGGCAAAAGCCTAAAAAAAGAAAACTAATGCAGCCACCACATCCAATGATTGGTAAGTTGCAATATTTAACACTTTTGGTTTTGAGTTTATTAATGCTTTAAGCTGGCCATACACTAAAATTCAATTTTTAATCTTAGGAACATTCTTTCAATTTTCGAAGCGTTAACATGACCAAATCGGTTTTGATTTTTGACTGCAGTGAGGAGAAAATTCGAAGGAGCAGGATACATTTTTTGTCGAATGAAAGGATTTCTAAAAGTATATGTGGTTTTTGTTTGGCAAATAACATTCATTCCAAAATCAAATGTTATAAGCGCACACAATTTCTAATGTTAACAGGGGGAAACAGCAGATCTCTCCCTTCAGTCCCCCCTTTACATTAGGAGCAGAGGCATCCCTAGGGTTGGTGTCACCCGGTGCGGTAACACTTGGTGACACCCCCTCCGACGATCCCTGCAGAATGGATCGGATCTGCGGATTGAGCATAATGGATCAGACTCCGATCCATTATGCTCAATCCGCAGATCCCATCCATCCTGCGGGGATCTTCGGCTTTCTTTACAACTTACCTTTTCTTGGATTGGGTCCGGGACAACTGCACATGTCCCGGTTTCAGGCACGATCAATCGATGATAGCAGTAGTTCTATCACCAATTGATCGTGCCTGAAACCGGGACATGCGCAGTTGCTTCAGGGAGACATATCTACATGGGAGACACATCTTGCCGATACTCCAGTGTCACCCCGCAGGATCGTCCGCATGCAACCTATACGGGGTGACACCGGACCCGCTCCACAAAATGGTAAGTTGTAAAGAAAGCCGACGATCTCCATCCTGCGGGGATCGTTGGCTTGCTTTACAACTTACCTTTTTGTGGAGCAGGTCCGGTGTCACCCCATGTGGTCGGTGTCACCCTGTGCGGACCGCACCCCCCTCACCTGCCTCAGGACGCCACTGATTAGGAGCTATCCGTTTGTAAGCAGGTGCAGTCTGCTTTCCCCACTGTAGGTGGCACTCAATTGGAGTGGAACTGCAGCTACAGGGGAAGTCTAGAGAATCTTGGTTTCTCTAGGGTTTCCTCAGTCCCCTGGAGCAAGATCCCGCTGTATCCTGGTGACCCTGGCCCCTCTTGGGTCAAGCAGAGTCTTTTTAAGTCTGTGTCCCCAGGTTTTGGTGTGCAACTTTGCGAAGTGGCTAGGATAGGAAGAGCATACCCGCCTGTCATTGACAGCACTAGCGGTAGAGAGAGGCTCCAAGGGAGCAGGGAAAGAGCAGGGCCTACGTCTACACTTCTGAGCTCACTCTTGGGTTGGAACGGCCACACCGCTCTCTACCTCCCTTGGAAAATGCTGTCTTCGGCTCGGGCCTACTACCGCTGACTCTCCACTGCATTGACTGTGAGTTCCTGGATGGGTGACCTCCCCGTTAGGCTGTTTTGCAAATTCTTCAATACACCACATTCCAGGCCTCAGTGTGATTACTGCCACCGTACCATGCTGTACCCAACCCACATGTTCACAACAGAATATATACCAGTAAATTCCAACAGCATGTCATACTAGTAAAGTTATATCCCCCCAATGTGCCTGAGATTGGAATACTAATTCAGTAAAGATTCTTCACTAGAGGGGAGCAGGGTTTTGGAGATGGAGCAGAGGGTTGGGGGCAGGGGAAGACTCCAGATCAGTTCTTTCTATGTCATTTTCTGAGTGCTGGACACTGGAGTGGGTTGTACTACCGAAGTGCAGCCCATGCTACAACTTTTGTTGCTTGGATGCTGGCAGCTGGGCAGCGGAAAATGTTCTAGCAACAAACAGTTGGAAGAGGGTTGTGTTGGAGACTGCAGGGAGAAGACATAAAGCCCCGACTGACCCAAATCCAAAATATTTTCAGTTAATGAATGCACAGTGGGCCCCATTGATGATGCTCTCCTGAACAGTACTATAACATGCTAAGGCAAGTAATATGCATGAACATGTGTTGTGGCAAAACACCACATTGTAGAAGTGTAAACTCACCCTTACTCTTCTAGTGTGCAGATTTCCATCTTGCACTTTCTGGACAAACATTGGAAAATACTGAACAACCAATTTAAGTCAAAGGGGGGGACGGTCCCATTTTGCCCTGCCCATATAAACTTACAATCTAAGACAGGGATCGCCAAACTGTGGCCTGCAGGCCGGATGTGGCTCTTTGCTTGCTTAATCCAGCCCTTGGGGCACTATTCCTTCCATTGATATGAGACACTATTCCTTTCACTGACACCAAAGACAAAGCACTATTTCTCCCACTGACACCAACATTTGGGTACTATTCCTCTCAATAGCAGCAAAGACAAGGAACTATTCCTCCCACTGACATCAATGATATATTTTTTTTAATTCCACTGACCACCAAGCATATGACAATGTTTACTATCACCAATTCTGGACATTTTCTACTCCCACTGGCCCATATCTGCCCCCCCCCCCCCCCCCAAAGTTTGACAGTAACTAATCTGGCCCTTTATAGAGCTATCCCTGGAGGAGCCACTTGTATGTTTTCTATGGGCTCCCCTTTCTTCGCCTCACAGCCAGACACATTGTATTTCTGCAGCCAAATACACTCACACACACTTCAGCTCATTATCTTCAATGACCAGCCTGAGGATGTTTTGTTTTTGGAGTTTACTGTAGAACTGGCGATAGGAATGGGGAATCGTAGTAGGATACTCCAAAATCAGAACTATTCACACTGAGGACATTTAGCTGATCTCTTTGTTAAGCACTTTTGAAGTCTTAGCTGAAGCAGCTAGCAGACTTCCCTTTACTTTGTAGCAACAAGTAGTTTAGGAGTGAGCAAAGTCCCTGTTTGCAGTAGTAGTAGTCAAAGGTCTAAGCTATACAGGTATGTCAGTTATGACAGACTGAGACAGCCCAAAGGTAATGTAGCTGAGCAAAGTCCTTTTGCAGTAGCAACAATCGGACAAGCTCTTCAAAACACTAGCCAGTGTTCCCTTTCTCAGACCCACACTGACTATCAAGCACCAGCGTGGTAGCAAAGCACACAGGGTCCCTAAGATATCTCAGAGTCTGTACTGACAAGTCCAAGCACAGAATGGTTGCCTCCTTCCAATCTTCCAAGTGATGCTCTCCAGTGATACCAGACAGATCTTTGACAGACAGCTTCCCTCAGTTAGCTTACTGTAGAACCAGGGTCACTTTCTCTAACTTCAGGCCGTCAGATCGACCACCTGAGGCCTCATGGCAGAAAGTGTCAGGTAAGGCATCCTGCCTCTAGCCTGGCTGGTGCAATCCACTCTGGGGAAAGACACTGAACCCATGTGCTCTCAAAATATAAATACCACTCCCAGCATTCAATGGGGCAACCCTCACCTGCAATTGGCCAGGGCTGTATCCATATTCATGCTGTGAAGCCCCTACCCATTTTCTGGAAGGCTCTCATAGCTTCCTGAATGTGGTCAGAACTCAAATTCCAACAACACCAGAGCAGCATGAGCAGACCCAACTCATCAATCACAGCACTCCATTAAGCACAATACTACACTGAATTTACCTGACAGCCTCTCTGGTAAGCAGAGAAAAACAGCTATGCGTAATCTAACTATACACATCCTACCACATGACTAGGGGGGTGCTACATTTTGAAAGTTTGAAGACCCCTGGTCTAAGAGATGGGGAGTCATTGGACACATAAAGTAACAGTGTTAGCAAATGTGTTTGTAAAATTTCTATTATGGATATAGAGTTTTTGACACATTATATGTATACTGTATTTTATTTTGCTGTTTTGTGTGATATAATATGCACAGCTGAATGCTTGTTGAGGGTCTTACCATATTAATGGATAAAACAGCAATCATCTCTGAAGTTTAAGCAGAACTAAACCCTCCTATCCTTTTCAGCCAAGGAAGCTGCCATCTTAGTTTCTGTTTGATCTGCAACTGCCATGGTGCTGCAGATGTGATCAGTTATGACACCAATCATTTGGTGTATTGACAGTTTGGTTGAGAGCACAAGGAACTGTGACAGTTAGCATTCCCGGCATGCCTTGAATGTAAGTGTTTATTTAAATAGTTAAATCTGTGGGTTTAGTTTTGCTTTAAAGCAGTATTAAACTCAAAAATAAATATGTATTATACTGCAGCTTACCAATTCTTAGATAGGGTGTCTGCATTCACTTCCTATTTTATGGGGGTTTTTTTACCTTCACCTGGTGATACAGACAGTAAGTCAGCTTTTTTTCAATTTACTTTAAGTCCTGATTCACACCAGTGCAATTTGTCATGTGATTTGACAGTTCCGAATTGCACCACATTGCTGGCAAAGGAACCTTTCAAATCACTGCAACTCATGTAAGGAGATATATCTGTAAACTGGCATCCAGTTTGTATAATGCCTCCATTTCTAGATATGTTAGCAATTAGTTTTGTTTCTTAGTTTCATTTCTCAATTGTACTCTCATTTCTCTGTAAACAGATTCACCTTACACTATATGGTACCCCTCAGCCATTTGTAGTTTCTGTTCTTCATGTATCTATATTGATAAGAGTAATGTTTCATTGGTTATCCTGACTTGGAAACGCCTGTTGAATTTCTATATAACATCTCTTGTTGTGTATTAAACTTTTAGAAATACTGCTTTTACACTTCGGTGTCTGGAGCTTTATTTCTCCCGGGTCCTGTGGTAGAGATAAGCGAGGACAGGTTTGGGCTACAGACAAACAGAAATTGATCCTTTCAATTTGGTGTCAGAAGTTGGGACAAAGGCACGGCTGATCAGGTAAGCTAAGCAATAAGTCTTAGACTTTACCTTGATCGTATCCCTTGAATCCCGGGTATGTAGTAGCCAAATTAGCCGTTTGAGACTGCTGTATCTTGCGTGGATTGTTTGAGGTTTGGAACCTCAAAGGAAATTGTCAGAGGTTTGGAACCTCTGGGGAAAAGTTGCCTAGGCAGGAATAATGATATTGTGAATTCACATGAGTCTTCATTTATCTTTGCCATTTTATAAGTATAAGTGCTTAATTGCTGCATGTAAATAAACTGTTATGTAGAATATTTGTGTTACTGGAAAAGTAACAGAATAGGGTTATTGCAGTGTCTGTGCTTTTAAGTGTTAAACTCCTGAACTGTTGAGAGGTTTTGTTGGCATTACAGCCTCTCTGGTGCAGAAAATAAGCACTGATACCGCAGGGGCGGACTGACCATTTGGAAACTCGGGCAGTACCCCAGGGCCGGGGGTCAGTAGGGGGCCCCATGAGATGCCCCTGGTACCTTTTTCATAGGCTTTTTTGAGTTTGGGCAAGGATGCAGGGGCCCCATGATCCCCTATTGCCCGCGGGCCCCATGAGTTGTCAGTCCGCCCCTGTGACACCGTAATAATTAGTGCTTTGCCTAACAGCTGTTTTGCTTCAAGATGGGTAAGGGACCTCTGCCCAACATTCCTAAGCTTCCGCGTAAAGTGTTAAGTGATATTGCTATGAAAAAAAAAGGAAAAAGAAAATCCTGAATTGTCTAGGGTAACTTGAAAGGAATATGTGATAAGGGTATCGCCATGGGCTGATTATTATGTGGTCCCTTTCATAAAGGATATTGCCAAGTGGTCCCTGGGTATGAAAAGCAGTAGTCTCTTTCCTAGAGATGGGTCTAATGATAAGTTTCATATGGACATAAGTGGACTGTATTTGAGAGATAAGGAAGCTTTCCCATGGTTTTCAGGGGACCCTAAATGGGATATATAGTCCAGATCCCAGAAAGGATCCAACTGCCTGAAATTAATAATTGATGGAATTTTGG
Source organism: Staurois parvus (assembly GCF_062004578.1). NCBI lineage: Eukaryota > Metazoa > Chordata > Amphibia > Anura > Ranidae > Staurois > Staurois parvus. The sequence goes on from NW_028317982.1 coordinate 3,858,303, forward strand.
GATATGACATGGACTCAGGGTTTGACTGGACAAAGGTGCCTACCATAAATATTCTAGTTGATCCTGGAACCCTGGCATCCACTCATGCATGGCTGAAGGAAGACACTCAGAAAAAGGTGTGGGAGGAGGTGACAGCCGAGATGGAGTGATTATGAAAGAGTAGAAAATCTTTAGCAACTGCTGTAGCTTTTAAACAAGGACCAAAGGATACAGTGACAGAGTTTGTGAAAAGATTTAGAAAAGTCTGGAAGGTAGAGGCTGGGATGGATATGACTAGTGCAGAAATGAGCACTATATATATATATATATATATATATATATATATATGCAAACATTGATGGCAGGATTCAGACCTGAAATATCACTGTTAATAAGACAGCTTATTACTAGCCGGAGATGGATGCAAGTACAGTTGAAAAATTAATGATGGAGAAAGACACCGCTGGATGTTTTGTGAACCCCAAATCTATCAACAAAGCACACTTTCAGGGGTTACAACATAGTAACAATCCTGGAGAAAGAGGTAGCAACAGAAATAGGGGAAGAGGAGGATAGCACCCATTGTCCCAGATGTGCCCTCACTGATTACCTCCATTCCAACCGATACACAATTGTATACTGTGATTGATTTAAGAAATGCTTTTTTTCAGTCCCAGATGAAGAAGAGACACAACTACTGTTAAGTTTCATTCTGGCTGGCAAACAGTTAATCTGAGCCAGATTGCCTCAAGGCTACGTGAATTCTCCCGCTGTATATTCCATGGACCCTTGAGAATCCTTAAAGTGTTGGGCACCATGCATGGTTCCATGTTGCTCCAGTACGTGGATGACTTATTACTTTGTTCACCCAACAGGGAGGCTTATAGGCAGGACAGTATATCTCTGTTAGATTTTCTGGGTACAGAGGGACACAAGGTGGCAAGGCACAAGGTACAATATTGTCAAACTACGGTGGATTACTTGGGTTTCACTCTGTCACAAGGCACCAGAATGGTGAGCCAGTCAAGGATCCAAGCCATTATGGGTCTGCCCCAACTGAAAACTAAAAAGGAAATGCTCTCCTTCCTTGGTATAGTTAACTATTGTCGTCAATGGATACCTGACTGCTCCCATTATGACAACACACTCAGGCAACACACAAAAACTGAGGCCCCAGACCTCATTAAGTGGGACCAAGAATCCACCAATGCCTACCAAACCTTGAAGTCCTCACTAGTTTCCTTTCCTGCTCTGGGTGTAGCAAATTACAATGTTGATTTTCATTTGTATGCTCGTGACAATTGTAAAACCATGGCTGCTGTGGTCGCTCAGGATCATAGAGGACACATGATGCCAGTGGCCTATTTTTCAAAAGTATGCTTTTGGGGTTGTTTGTGACTTTGGAAAGATATGGCAGAGACAGAGATTCATTACTTCAGATGGAAAATGAATATCACATGCGGACCTAATAAATAATCTTTTAGACGCCATTCATAAACCTAGATCCATAGTGGCAGTCAAATGTAAGGAACACACATCTTCCTCTCATTTTGATGCCAAAAACAATGCATTTGCTGACTGCACTGTTAAGAATGCCGCCCTACAGCAACAATTTTTGCAAAACTCAAATATCTATGGCCATTTTAGACTCACCTATGCTACTGGAACATTCTTTCCTTAAAGAACTGAAATATACAGCAACTGAGGAGGACGTAAAATACTGGCAACAAAAATGGTTGACATTAGACTCAAATGGTCTAATGTCAAAGGGAGGTATAATAGGACTCCCATGTCACAATGCTTTTTTTTAATTGCACAGTTCCATGGCATAGGACATTGGGTTGGTAGATAGTGAGAGATAAAATAAAGAAAAGATTCTTTGCAAAGGAAGTCATGCCTTGATGGGGATGTCCTGTAATGATAGACTCAGACAAAGGAGCAGCATTTACCTCATAGGTTACACAACAGGTAGCCAAACTGATGAGTGTTGATTGGAAGTTTCACATACCCTAACACCCACAGAGTTCTGCTCAGGTAGAATGGGCAAATAGGACCCTGAAGGAAAAACTAAGGAAGGTAACAGGTGGGACAATTAAGGGATGGGAGGTGTACCTGCCAGCTGTTCTGGCAGAGATGAGGATGACACCTAATAAGGTCACTAAACATTCCCCTTTTGAAACTCTTATGGGCAGACCATTCCCCACCCCCTGAACAAGAGTGCCTTTGGTAGTCCTGACAGGTGCTTTAGAATTAATCTATGAGAGATATGTCTAGGAATTGATTAGGGTGTTGAATGGTGTATACGGTGATGTCTCTCTCTCATTTCTTCTTCCCACAGATGATCCAATCCACCCATACAAGCCAGGAGAGTAGTGGTTAAGGAACTTCACAGACACAAAACCATAGATTCACTGTATGAGGAACCCACCATAGTGATGGCTGTGAGGAGAACTGTTTTTCTGACTGTTGATTCCAACATCTGGATACATGCTTCTAGAGTAAAGAGGATCCCAGAACCACCAAAGAACCAGGAGCAACAGAAGAAACAAGGAAGGGAGACAGACTTATCAACACCCTACAATTTTCAGGATGCTGCTTCATCCAGAGATGATCTGGAAGAACGTTGTTGTGATCGGTTGTCTTTCAGTGATAACTTTTTCGCCTACTGGGCTAGTCACTGCTACTATCACCTAGAAGAATGGTCGCCAATTTGTGGCCACAACAGTGAGACTGTGAATGACACTAAATAAAAAAGGAGCAGAAACGATAATTGACTGAAAATATGTCACTGTTGAAATTTAAGTATAGGTATGCCAAGCTCTTGGGATTCGATAGCTGTTGGGTTTGCAGTATGCTCCACCCTGAAACCGTGAACATTCTTTTGTATGCTGCACCAAAAAATGTGACATCAATGTTTATTAGTAATGAGTTTTATCCTTATGAATGTTACTACAAGGCCTACATTTGAAGTGTTGGGCGTTATGATGGAACCTGAATGGTGTTTTCATTTAGGCGATAAATCAAATGAAGGGGAAGAATTTTGTAGCAAGACTAAACTTAATGTTAGTGGGAGCTGAGGATGGTAACGTTATACAAGTAAATACCACTAAGAATAGATGGAAAAAAATATATAGAAAACACAATTAGAGGTGGTCTTTTGAATGTGGAACTTGAATGTCTTTTGAATGTTGCATTGAGGAAACAGGTGCCTATAAATGAAATGAAAATAGAACAAATGGGTGCAGCATTGACCGGGTTGTGTGAGTCTACTACTGACTATGAGTGTTGTATATGGATACATAACACGTCTGCTGAGATCCCAGACTACTATGAAGTAATTGAGAATCATAGAGCCCAGGTAAATGTTTTACAAGCTTGAGCTAAATCCATAGCTGAGGATGGCTGGAACTCTTTTAAAGGGATGGGAAGTTTTGGAGATTTTCTTGGATGGTTTAAGAAAGTAGGCATGCTAATTTTGTTATGTCTTTTACTATTTGTGTTCTTTCTTGTTGCTAAACTTTGCATGTGCATTTTTGACAAGTTTTTAAAGAATTTGGATGCATATTGGAAACAACTGTGAAACTTGGTGTGTTGTCACATTGTGACAAAAGAGAGGAACTGTAGATAAATCTTTAACCCCTTCACATCGGCACCTCCTGGCCTTTTAAGAGGTTTCTGATGCTGGGAGGCGGGGTTTAGGGTCATGTGACTTGGTGTCATGGCAGTCACATGTCGGAGAAGTCCCAATGGCAAGGAGAGTTCGGGACCTTTCCGTGGGACACCGACACACGTGCTGGGAGCAAGCAGGGTGAGTGCTCTCAGCACATGTTTGTTTACTAGTGGTATGCAAATATGTGGCCGCTCAGCATCAAGGTCCAACCGCATATTTGCATACCATCGGCGTGAAGAGGTTAAACTGGCATCCATTTAGTATAATGCCTCCATTTCTAGATATGTTAGCAATTAATTTTGTTTCTTAGTTTCATTTCATTTCTCAATTGTACTCTCATTTCTCTGTAAACGGATTCACCTTATATGGTACCCCTCAGCCATCTGTAGTTTCTGTTCTTCAAATATCTATATTGATAAGAGTATAATGTGTCATTGGTTATCCTGACTTAGAAACGCCTGTTGAGTTTCTGTATAGCATCTCTTGTTGTGCATTAAACTTTTAGAAATACTGCTTTTACACTTCGGTGTCTGGAGCTTTATTTCTCTCAGATCAGGTGGTAGAGATAAGCAAGGACAGGTTCAGGCTACACACAGACAGAAATTGATCCTATCAGTTCCTGCACTACTTTTTTTCTGATTTCATTGCGACTTGCACTGACATCTGTTAAATGAAGTCGCAAGTCGCAGTAAAATCGGAAGTATAAATCAAAGTAATCTGTGGCTTTGAAATCGCGCAGTAGTAGTGCAATTTAAAAGTCACACTGGTGTGAACCAGGACTAACAGACTAAACTGTGCAACAAAAATGACAATTGGAGGGTTGAGACAAACCATTTACCATTGACAGGGGTGCTAACACTGGTCAGCTTTTATTCATTTATGTAAAACTTTTACTCCAAACAGTTAGAACACTCTTTAACCTACCCAAAAACCTTTGCACAAAGTTTATACTTTTCCCATGAGCTAATTTTGTTGTGCAGAGTCAGCCTTTCCAAAAATGTTCAAGTTGCCAGAAAAGATGAAGGTTGCAAGGTTCCTTAAAACCTTTTGGGCCCCTTTCACACTGTCGGTCTGATTGGGTTTGCCTGTGTGGACCGGCGGGTGTCAGCAGACAAGTAAATCAATATACACCCTTCTCCTTTATAATCCCTCAAAAAGTCAATACTTCCTCCCTAGAATAAATAAATTAATAAATAAATTAAATAAAATAAAATAAAATTAAATAAATTTAAACATAAAGTGTACAATAAAGTCCAATAAATCAAAAAAGGTGTCCAAAAAGAAAGTCCAAACAGTGTCCAAAAAAGGTCCCAAATTTTCCAATAAACAATTTACCTTAATAAACAAAAATAATCACCCCAATAAACAAGTGAATTGTGATTTGCACGGGGTGATTATTTTTTTTTATTAAGGTAATGCACTAGATTTTATATTTTTTTACTTTGAGGTGCATATCGGATGGAATAGGAGTCAATCCTTCTATTGGATGAAAAAGTTGGAAAATTTGAGACCTTTTTTGGACACTGTTTGGACTTTCTTTTTGGACACCTTTTTTGATTTATTGGACTTTATTGTACACTTTATGTTTAAATGTATTTAATTTTATTTTATTTAATTTATTTATTATAATATATCGCAAAAAGGTTATATATATGTCAGCGGACAAGTGTCCGCTGCCACCCACTGGCATCCACTCCAATCCTGTACGCCGAAAACAGATGGATAGGGATCCTTTCCCCATCCATCTGGTGGATCAAATCAGATGACAAATGGGTAGAATCAGACAGGTGGTCCGTTTCCATCCGACCGTCCCATAGGAAGAAGCAGGCTGTGTCTCTGTCCACTCTGCAGCAGCGGAGCGGACACAGACCTGTCAAACTCTTGCTCAGGTATCAGCAGAGAAATCCCTCGCTGAGCAAATGGATCTGCTGGCGGGTCCGCCCCATCTGAAAGGGGCCTTATACTTGGCATTGAGGTTCTAAATAAAGAACAGATATTACTGTGTAAATTGCACCTACACTCAAAATATTAACATAAAGCCATTATGAGGGTCTTGCATTTAAGGATATATATTGATTTATAGAACACCATGAAGCCTTATTAAATCCATATTTTTGTATATTGCAGTTTACTGGTTCTTAAATGGCTGTATTAGTTTTCTATTTTTTAGGCTTTCTTTCCTTTTTTTTCAACTAGTGATCCTGACAGTAAGTCTGTTATTTTTCAACAGACTGAGCTGTCCAGCATATGCAGCAGTTAGAGGGTTGAGGCAAACCAGTTAACCCTGACAGGGGAGCTTGCAATCATCAGCTTTTATTTATGTATGTATATCCTGAAAGAGAAAAAAAACTGCTGTAACTGTTTTTAACCACTTGCTCTCCAGAGGATTTACCCCCATTCCTGACAAGGCCATTTTTTGCAATAAGGCGCTGCGTTACTTTAACTGACAATTGTGCGGCCATGCAAAGCTGTACACAAATGAAGTTTATGTCATTTTTTCCCACAAATAGAGCTTTCTTTTGGTGGTATTTGTGCGTTTTTCATTTTTCATAAACAAAAAAAGAATAACAATTTTGAAAAAAAATAACAATATTTTTTACTTTTTGTTATACAAAATATCCAGTAAAATAATGTAAAAATAAAATTTCTTCATAAATTTAGGACAAAATGTATTCTGTGACATGTCTTTGCTAAAAAAAATCCCAATACATGTAAATTGATTGGTTTATGTGAAAGTTATAGCATCTACAAATGGCTGTATATATACTGGAATTTTTATTTTTGTTAACTAGTAATGGCGGCGATCAGCGACTTATTGAGGGACTGCGGGACTGCGGCAGGCATTCTGACACTGGGTGGGAACTGATTAACTGCCACTGATATCCCCAGTGACACCAATACAGTAATCAGTGCTAATAAAAAGCAATGTCACTGTACTAATGACACTGGGCAGGAAGGGGTTAACATTTGGGGCGAACAAAGAGTTAACAGTCTGCTGTGTTGTGTTTTACATAGTGTGCTGTGTGTGTGTTTTACTATGTAGACATGCTGCTTTGTATTGCTCTGCTGTGCAGAGCAATACAAAGCAGCATGTTTGTACTGACAGGGGAGAAATCTGTGTTGTTTACACACAGACCTCTCCCCTGTCGGCTCCGCCGACGATCACCAAGTCCCGGCCGAGAATCGGCGGCTGGCACCCGATGATTGACATGCTAAAAAACCAACAGCACTGGGGGTAGGAAGCACGCATGTGTGCACCCCCTGCTGGGAAATGCAGATCACGTATATATATATGTGATTTTGTGCATCCCTTCCGCCCTGTAGCAGTACGTCTGCTATAGGGCGGTCAGAAAGCAGTTAAAGTGTTAGCAGGAGTTTAGCTTCAATTTGTTAGTGTATCTAAATCTGCTAGTACATCAAACACTCACCTCCCCAAGACTGGCAGTACTGCTGTCCAAAGGTGTCTCTTGCTCATTCATCCAGAGTGGGGGCGCTCTAATACAGGAGGTGTGTTACTGGCCAGATCACTAGGTGAAAACAGAGGGGGAAAAAGTAAAAAAAAAAAAGAAAAGAAAACTAACGCAACCACCACATCTACTGATTGGTAAGCTGCAATATATTACATTTTTGGTTTTGGGTTTAATACCACTTTAATAAAAGAACATTCTAGTCTGCGTTAAAGTGCTTGTATCAGTGAGGCTGAGGTAATATACACAGCAATATAAGGCACCGTGCTGTGAGCAATAATAAAGCTGGAAAAAGCAAGTTAGCACAAGATACAAGGTTACAGGCAGTTATACCAACTTATCGCAGCAAACTAGTAATTAAAAGCCCAGAGAGAAAGACAATGGACAATTACATTTGCAAAGTGAAGCATCCTTTAGTGATAAAGCCATTCACTAGAAATGGGTGAAGCAATTGACGTGAACCAAGCTTTAATCAGAAATTTTGCTGATTTGCTTGGTACGTACACTGGATGTCTTATTGGTTTAAAACTTTTGATGGGCTCCTCCATTCAGCTGTGAATACCCTTTTATCCTGCTTGCTCTTTTGTTATTTTATTAGTTTTTAGCCTATTAGGCTGAGTAGACAAAACCCCAAAGCAAACATTTATTTTATTGCAGCTTACCAATTATTAGATGTGATGGCTGTGTTAGTTTCCTCTTCTAGGCTTTCTATCCTTTATTTTCACCTGGTGATCCAACTAGTAAGTCTGCTGTTTTTCAACACAACAAGCTGTCCTGCAGACGTAATAGTTAGAGGGTTGAGATGAACCATTTACCACTGAGAGGGGTGCTTACAATGATCAGCTTTTCTTTATGTAAAACCTTTATCCCAAAAGGGAAAAAAACTGCTGTAACTGCTTAAAAGGTGTGAGCTTGAGTTTGGCTTCAACTTGCTAGCGGATTTATATCTGCTAGTACACTGCCCTCCTCCCCAGACTTTCAATCCTGCTGTCCAGAAGTGCCCCCGGTGCTCCTTCACCCAGAGTGGGGGAACTGTAATACAGGAGTTGTGTTACTGGCCAGATCACCAGGTGAAAACGGAAAAAAGCCTAAAAAAGGAAAAGAAATACAGCCACCATATCTAATGATTGGTAAGCTGCAATATATTACATTTTTGATTTTGGGTTTTGAGTGAGGCAATGTGACAAGAGGGGGACAGTGTTACAAAAGAGGGTCAGTGTGACAGGAGGGGGGGATTTTTTTTCAGGAGGGAGGCAGCATAACAGGAGGGTCTACAGAGAGGGGCAGTGTGACATTAAGTGGCTTGGGATTTGGATTTTACTGCCCCCCCTATCCTGGCACCCTAAGGTGGCTGCCTATTCCACCTTATGCACCGGTCCTGGGTCTGACAACAACAGCTCTCCAGTATCACAGGTTGTCTTCCTCGCCAGAGGCCCCTGGGGCGAGAAACCCTCTGAATAAGCCTTCCCAAACTTCCCAAAGTATTGCATGCTGTTAGGCATAAATGGTCATATAATATTAGGCTGTATTTGAGGTTATGACTGTGAGTATCAATGTCTTCTGTGGTGAGCTGACAGTGAAGTGGCTAGTAAACTCTAGTAATATTTCACCATATCCCCAGAAAAACAAGAAGACAATGACATAGCTTGGAAGCAACAATACAAAACTGAAATACCCGTTATGGTTGGAGCAGGGGCGGACTGACCATTTGGAAACTCGGGCACTGCCCGAGGGCCCGGGGTCAGTAGGGGGCCCCATGAGATTCCCCTGGTACCTTTTTCATAGGCTTTTTTGAGTTTGGGCAAGGACACAGGGGCCCCATGATCCCCTATTGCCCCGGGGCCCCATGAGTTGTCAGTCCACCCCTGGGTTGGAGCCTCCCTTTAAATTTTGGATACTGTGGTGTTTAGGAATAAGTATTTCTTGAATCCAATCATCTCCAGGTCACAAAAGGTGTACAGGTCTAGGCAGGGCTGTATTTCTCAAAAAATAGGTGCAGGAACTCCCCCCCTTCTTAATCACTTCTTGTCTACACCCCCCTACCCACCTCCAAGCAGCATTTCTTGGTTCCTACCCACCTCCCAGTACCGATCCTTATATAAAATACACAGCCACGTATCATTTTGTGGTGCTAAGTAATTTGGATGGAATGTGTTAATGATGACAAGAAAAGCAGTAGAATAGATCCCCCACAGCTAGCAGCAATAGATCCTCCCCCCCAGCATCAATAGATTCCCTCAGAAACAATGGACCGCGGCAACAAAATACCACCGCAAGAACAACAGACCCCAGCAACAACAACAGATTCCCCAGCAGTCAGCATCAATAGACTCTCCAGCAGCCAGCAACAATATACCCCTCCCTCAACAGTAGGTCACTTCCAGAAACACAGGCCCCCAAAAGCAACAACAGACCTCCCCAAAAACAATAGACCACCATGCAAACATAGATCCCCCTCCTGTAAAAAGAGATCCTTCAACAGTCAGCCTCAATAGACCTTCCAGCACGAGTCTAGGACAACTGACCATATTGTTGAACAATGAGAATCGTATGATAGGCAGCATGACCTTCATGTGTAAAGATAGTCCAAGTATTGGGGAGCATGTACTGTCTTTTATCCATTCCTGCCCAGACAAAAGATGGCCCCCTAGACCAACCAGGCACTTTGGACATGGGAGCTTCCAAAGGTACCCCTTGGGACCAGCCAATATCTGTGCAGACCCTGAGAAGCTCCTGGCCTGGGCTACCCAGAACCCTCCAAGGAATCTGCTTCAGGCCTCCACAGCAGCCCCACCCAGCTCCATCCATTTCCAGAGGACATCTCCATCTTGAGGTTAAGAAAAAGAGGAGTTCAAACAATGAAAAACCTTTTAACTCTTTACTTACTGCAGTTGATTTTCATATCTGACGAATCACACTTCTTTGCCTGACAATCCAATGGACATGTCTGGGTTTGGCAGTTGCCAACAGAATGGTATTTTCCATGACTGCATTGGGCCAAGTGTACACATATGATGAATCACACTTCTTTGCCTGACAATCCAATGGACATGTCTGGGTTTGGCAGTTGCCAAGAGAATGGTATTTTCCATGACTGCATTGGGCCAAGTGTACAGTTTGGTGGAGGGGGGATTATGGTGTGGGGTTGTTTTTCATGGGTTAGGCTTGGCCCCTTAGTTCCAGGGAACTCTTAAGGTGTTAGCATACCAAGACATTTTGGATAATTTCATGCTCCCAACTTTGTGGGAACAGTTTGGGGATGGTCCCTTCCTGTTCCAACATGACTGGGCACCAGTACACAAAGCAAGGTCCATAAAGACATGGATGAGCGAGTTTGGTGTGGAGGAACTTGACTGGCCTGCACAGAGTTCTGACCTCAACCCAATAGAATACCTTTGGGATGAATTAGAGCGGAGACTGCGAGCCAGGCAATCTCGTCCGACATCAGTGCCTGACCACACAAATGTGCTTCTGAAAGAATGGTCAAACCTTCCCATAGACACACTCCTAAACCTTGTGGACAGCCGTCCCAGAAGAGTTGAAGTTGTTATAGCTGCAAAGGGTGGGCCAACTCAATATTGAACCCTACGGACTAAGACTGGGATGCCATTAAAGTTCATGTGTGTGTAAAGGCAATATAGTGTGTATATACAGTTGCAAGAAAAAGTATGTGAACCCCTTGGGATTATGTGGAGTTTTGCATGAATTGGGGATAAAATGTGCTCTGAACGTCATCTAAGTCACAACAATAGAAGAACACAGTCTGCTGAACATAATACTACACAAACATTAGATGTTGCCATGGATTCATTGCACATAACATGTAAACATTCACAGTGCAGGGAGGAAAAAGTATGTGAACCTTTGGACTTAACTGGTTGACCCTCCTTTGGCGGCAATAACCTCAACCAAACGTTTCCTGTAGTTGCAGATCAGACCTGCACAACGATCTGGAGTCATTTTGGACCACTCCTCTTCACAAAACTGTTTCAGTGTAGCAATATTCTTGGGATGTCTGGTGTGAATCGCTCTCTTAAGGTCATGCCACAGCATTTCAATCAGGTTGAGGTCAGGACTCTGACTGGGCCACTCCAGAAGGCGTATTCTGTGCTGTTGCAGCCATTGTTTTGTTGAATTACTTGTATGCTTTGGGTCATTGTACTGTTGCATCACCTATCCTCTGCGGAGCTTCAGTTGGCGGACAGATGGTCGTACGTTTTCCTGCAAAATGTCTTGATAAACTCTGGAATTCATTTACCCATCAATGACAACAATCCGTCCAGGCCCTGAGGCAGCAAAGCAGCCCCAAACCATGATGCTCCCTCCGCCATGTTTTACAGTGGGGATGATGTTTTGATGTTGGTGTGCTGTGCCTTTTTTTCTCCACACATACAGTAGTGTTGTGTGTTCTTCCCAAACAACTCAATCTTGGTTTCATCTGTCCACAGTATATTTTGCCAGTAGTGCTGTGGAACATCCAGGTGCTCTTTTCTTCAAACGTGCTGCAATATTCTTTTTGGACAGCAATGGCTTCCTCTGTGGTGTCCTCCCATGCACTCCATTCTTGTTTAAGGTTTTCCTTATTGTAGATGTGTCAACAAAAATGTTAGCATGTGCCAGAGATTTCTGTATGTCTTTAGCTGACACTCTGAGATTCTTCTTTACCTCATGCAGCATTCTGCGCTGTGCTCTTGCAGTCATTTTTACAGGACGACCACGCCTAGGGAGAGTAGCAACAGTGCTAAACTTTCTCCATTTGTAGACAGTCTGTCTTACCGTGGACACATGAACATCAAGGCTTTTGGAGATACTTTTGTAACCCTTTCCAGCTTCATGCAAGTCAACAATTCTTGATCGTAGGTCTTCTGAGAGCTCTTTTCTGCGAGGCATGGTTCACATCAGACAGTGCTTCTTGAAACCAGTAAACCCAAAACAGGGGTGTGTTTTTTAAGGGCAGGACAGCTGTCAGCAACACATCCAATATCATCACACACACTGATTGGAGTCAAGGTTGGCTCACTCCTGGCTCCAATTAGCTCTGGGAGAAGTCATTAAGCTAGGGCCTCACATACTTTTTCCTCCCTGCACTGTGAATGTTTACATGTTATGTGCAATTAAACCATGGCAACATCTAATGTTTGTGTAGTATTATGTTCAGCAGACTGTGTTCTTCTATTGTTGTGACTTAGATGACGTTCAGAGCACTTTTTATGCCCAATTCATGCAAAACGCCACATAATCCCAAGGGGTTCACATACTTTTTCTTGCAACTGTATATATATATATATATATATATATATATATACACACACACACACCCTCCTTACATCTGATGTCAAAAGCCTCCACCATCCAAAGTCAAGAGTCCCCCACCCTCCCTTACATCACACCCCCGTTACTTTGTGCTGCTGCCAGGAGGAAGATGGGGGTGAAGCAGAATGTTCAGGATCTGCAGGAAGACAAGAGGAGGGCTGAAGTCAGCTGCCAGAGTCTGCTGAATGCTGAATCCAGGGGAGGTGGAGATGAGGGGGTGCTAAAGCTGCACAGAGAGGTGCAGGATCTGCAGGGAGAGTTCTGTCCTCCTCTCTGCTGCTGACTGCTGAGACAAGGCAAGGGTGGAGATGAGGAGGGTGCTGGAACTGCAGGGGAGGTGCAAGGACCACGTGAAATGGCCTGGCGGCCAGATTTGGCCCTCGGGCCTTGTGTTTGACACATGTGCTTTAAAGTGTAACGTTGGCCAAAATATAAAAATATATAACAAAGACACTAACGTTAACACAACAGTTTTTTTTGGTGGGGAGGGGAGATCTTTTTTACCTGTTGATCTGCTATTAAATACTGTACAATATGTTCCACTTCCGTTAACAATGTACATTGTGCAGTGAAATCACACAGTGTTGTTGTCACCCTGCAGGACATGGTAGTCTTAGATGGACATATAGTTTCAAATGGACTTTAAGGGGATGTTTACACCAGCTTGCATATTAAAATGTGTGTGCATTGGTGTACTTTGTGTAGGGGCAGTTAAGGGCGGTGCAATACGTTGTTACAACACATCATTCTGTTTACTTTTTATTTAACTTTATTGAAGAATTACAAGATGACACTCAAGTTTATGCACCGCAGGGCATTGTGATGTGGTGCTGTGATATGTGGGGTGGTGAGTTGCATTTTATACAGCGCATCGCAACCCCAAAATATTTTGCTGTGATATTCCTGATGACGGGATTCTGCGAAATGCATTGAGGCCTAGCCGTTGTCATCACTTCTGGTCCCATAGCACATCACTTCTGGTGGTCTGGAGTCTGCTCGTGGCACACATGCCGGCTTTGTTAGGTTGACTTGCAACATTGCGGTTCTTTTACCCTGCAATTATCCAGTGCCTGCAGTGGCACTTATCCCTGGGTGAGTGGATCTTTGTCTTGTTTTGTATTCATTTTAATAAAACCTACTATGCTATGGGAGGCATCTGTTTTCTTTTTGTGTGTGTATTGTCATACATGTTATGAGCTTAAGAAGGAGATCTTGGAATGATTGGTCTTTCCTTCAACGTTGAGATCTTGGAGAGGCTGGTTTCTCCTATATTGCCTGGTCATATGGTATGCCTGAACGTGATCTGGAGATCCTGATGGTGCCTGTATTGCTTGATTACATGAAAAGCGTGAATTGAGATTGGATGTGGTAAGCCTCCCATTCTACTGCACGTTAGTGGTGAATAATTTTTTTTTAATATATTGGACACTGGTGTCGGGTGAATAATTGGATCATTTATAGTTCAAAAGGACTTTTAATTAAATTATGGACACTTCACAATGTTTTGGATTGTACTATTTATTTATGTTCTTTTATGTCATTGCATCACTGCATATTCTTTAATTAGTTGTTGATCACAAAGGTTTAGCGTGTTTTTTTTTTCTATTAATATCAAAATATTTTATTGCTGTACAGAAAATAGTACATGCACCATTTTTTCATGCATTAGACAGCAGCTGTCTTAACACAATGCTTGTTAACATAACATGCATGTACTAACAGAGTGCATAGGATCTAAAGGAGAGAGTTTACTGAAACCTGAATCCATACTTCTTACAGAATCAATCCAATTGGAACAAATAATGCAATAGAAATGCAGTTATATGTTTACTTTATACTGACCTCTACTGGTAAAATGTTATATGTCAGCAGTGAAAAAAAATCACCAGTACTGGCTGTTTGCAGCTAATACTGATGATACAGAACCAGGGGTGGATTGACAACTCATGGGGCCCCCGGGAAATAGGGGATCATGGGGCCCCTGTGTCCTTGCCCAAACTCAAAAAAGCCTATGAAAAAGGTACCAGGGGCATCTCATGGGGCCCCCTACTGACCCCGGGCCCTCGGGCAGTGCCTGGGTTTCCAAATGGTCAGTCCGCCCCTGAACAGAACTGAAGAATTCATGATTAATATAAAGAGCAGTGCTTGGAAAGAGGATTAATAATTAACAAAAAATGAAACTATACACAGGGAAATGTTTATATTTGTAGCACGCAGGAATTCAGCATGTGTAGTAAAACCATTCATTATCTCTTTTCCACTAAACAGAAAACAAAAGTTTTTTGGATGGAAAGAGATTTTTTTTCCATTTTTTTTGTAGTATCAATGATTGGCAGAACACCTTATGTAAAGCTGAACCCCGGGCAAAAAAAAACGTTTAATTAAAAATATTCCTCAATATGCATATATGATATAAATCCCCTTTATGTGCACCTAAAGCCTTTACAAACCTAGTTATTACCTTGTAAAAGTAGTAGTTACATCCTCGCTGTGTTGTATATAGCCTGTGATAGAGATGTGCATGATGAAAAAATTTAGTTTGTGTTGTATGAATTCATTAAGTCAATCATTTAGTTTTGCCATATTTGTTATGTTAGAAAGATTTGTTTTAAGGATTTGTATCTCATATTCTAATTTGTTCCGTATGTTCTTTGTTCCAAATCAATTCGTATTTTGTTTTTTTTTAGAATTAATTCATTATGTTTCCAGTGCAACTTTGCACATGCTTGCAACTTTGATGCAATTTGCTTGCAACTTTGATGCAACTTGAATGCCTTGCACCTTGCTTGTTTTTGATTTTGTTGCGATTTTGATGTTTCATGACTTTGGCTGATCATAACAATACAGAGTGTGGCACATGTCACTGAACTTACAAAACCCTCTGAAGTCGCAAACAAATGAGACAAATATGAATACGAAAGAATTTGTTAGTTTCATAATTTATTTGGATTAGTTGAAATTCATTACTGTTGTGATTCAGAGATTTGGATACATCTGAATCTGAGGGAAGGGGATTTTTGAAGGATTTGGCGCCTTCCCTCAGAATATTGTATAGATCATACTAATAAGCCAACCAAGGTTTGATTGTCTATTGACATACAGGAGGAAGATCTGGAAAAATTCTTCAACCTTTGAACAACAAAATTTACTACAAATTAAGGAAGGGCACTGATATGTATCCAACATTCACACAAGGGTCAATGGGCCTGCAAGTGGGTTGAAATTAGCTAGATAAGAGCTGCCCCGGGCAAGAAGGTTGGGGTTAGTGCCTTTGCTAGTTCTTTGGGTTTTGGCAGGATCCTTGGGTCCGACCCACTGCTCCTGTGGGTAAAGAAAGGACAGGGGGCCAAGTCTGAGGGCTGAGCTGGCTGAGCCCTGTCTTGCCTTTTTCCCGGATCCCATTGTAGGAGTTTGAGAGACTTACGGCTGTTTTATCAGTAGCGTCCTGTGAGTGATTCAGCCAGTGACAAGACTGAAGGATGTGAGAGCCATCTAACTTGGGGTTCACCCTGAAGATAATAGCTACTGGAGGATGCCACTATTGGATTATGCTTTATATGGACTCTACCTTTGCAGTTATGCTGGGGCAGCACATTGCCTGGTTAGGAGTAGGGACTAGGGACAGACTAGGGACTTAGGGATGTTGACTGTTTCATGGAAGTTCTGCTGGACTGTCTTGTCGGCGTTGGACTGTTTTGCAATGTCGCACTTTAACTCAAGTAAAGTGTTAAACTTTGCCTTTTGCCTGATATGAAGTCCCTTCAAAGGGGTTGCACTTAGTCTACAGCTTAGGTCACTGTCACACGGGGTATGAAGAGGTAACATGCTAAGAGTCACCTTAATGCAAGTTATGCATTTGGTTGCCAGTGAAGGTACAGTTAGCAAGTAGCCGGTCGTAAATGTCTACCTGTTATAGGTGGAATTGCCTCTAGCTGCGAGGGAGATGTTGTCGGCACTCCCTATGCTGCATTCTCTCTCCCACAGTGACAAAAGCAGAACTACACTGCAGAGGTCCTCATCCAGTAGAAAGGTATGGAAGCTCAAGAGTTAAAGTCAAGTGCACATTTGGAGCCCGTGCTATGTGCACGACAGAGTACCATGCTACTACCGAGACTGGTCAGAAAAGCAGTTATTTCTAATATTCTAATATTCATGATATTCTTACTAGCCAAGGTTAAAGGTCAACCTTTGACATGCTGCAGAAGGCATGTCAGAGAAACCAAAAATTATTCCTAATCCTATACTGCCCCCTTCAGGTAATTAGGGAAGAAAATGACACCTAGTTTGACATCACATTTAGGTGAGATAAGATTTGCCTGCCTAGGTTTTATGAGGGATAAAAGTAGGAGACGGACAGAGAAAAGAAAAAGACACATCACCAGAACATAGGGACATCACAAGACAAGACAGGAGACAAGGGACAACAGATGGACACAGCCTGAAATGAGCTGACTGAAAGCTGACATCACTGACACCATAGAGTCCATATTGGTATATTGCTTTCATTTTCTTCAGCTAACTTGTACTAGTCTTATATCTCCAGCTAAACTGTTTAGTCTGATAACAGTTATGGTTAGCACCGGAGGAGATGTGAATTAATTTTAACTGCAGTATAAATTATTTTCATATCAGTTCTCTGGGGGGAAGATTCTTTTTTTTTTAATATCCCTGAAGCTAATTTCAGCTTCTAGTCAATGGTTTTCTGGGTATATATGACAAAGTAGACAACTTATTGGAACAGTTGATCTTCACCTCAGATAGATTCTAAGCTGATTGGATTGGCCTTGTATGATATTCTTAATCAATTCATGCCAAAGTACTCACTGAGCTTTGAATGTCTGATTGTAGAGAGATCACATAGTCAAATTGCATAACCAGTGTCACATGATGCTGAGTTACTGATAGTTTCCTATATTGTATTTCTAGACAGTTGGTTCTATTTCATTAATATTTGAAAGTAATTATGGGTTTGAATTTCTAACCATTATTTTGGATTAGATCATTGTACTGTTATTTTGAATTGTTTATTATTTATCATCACCTATTATATTTAATTATCATTTTGCAATGCTAAATTATTGCATTTTTTATTTTTAAAAGCTAGTATAAAGGTAAAATAGTTTTGAAAAAATATCAGTTGTAGGTTTGATGAATCATTTTTTTGATGTATTCCTTTTTTCTTGGCCTGTGTAAGATGTGGTCGGGATGTTTCCTTTGTCTACTCTCCATCACTAAAAGTTGTCCTTCTCTCACATCTTAGAATGTTGGGGGGTATGGCGGCTTTATTTTCAGGTAATCTTTACAGAAAATAAAAATAGAAACTCAGAATGTGTGCTCTGCCTCAAAGACTAGTGAAAAATCTCAGAATTGGGCTCACGGACAGCAATATAAAATCTTCAAGAAGCTATAATCCTTTTCCCATTCTGTCTGAAGCAAAAATAAATAAATAAATCTTTGTATTGTGAGCTTATCTGGTTCCCACTGCAATACATTTTTCAATAATTCTAACTGAGCTTGTCCATTGGTTCAGCAGTCTCAGTATAAATTCGTACATTCTTCTGATCCTTTTACTTTATTCAACAGAAAAATAAAAAATGACTGAATTCAGTAAAACATTTTCAAGCAATGATTGTATTAAAACAATTGTTCAATTATGCGGTAACTGAGTTTTATTTTTCTTAAAGGATATCTAAAACCAAGAACAAAAATGTAATATATTGCTGCTTACCAGTCCTTGGCTGTGTTGACAGCATTAGTTTTTATTTTCTATTCTAAACAACATTTTCAGGATGTACAAGAACTACCTATTGATCTTGCTAATAATACACTGTCCTTATAACTTCATGGGAGATGAACTGAGAGCACTAACAATCTATTTCTTCCAAGCTGTCTTGTGCAAACTACATACCCCCATCACCAAAACATGTAATGTAGATGAACACGTGATGGAGATGAGATCAAAACCAGGACAGCAGTCTGGGTGACAGCCATGGCTCCCTCCATACATACAATGGAGTGAGTGTAGCCATCCAGGAATAGGAAATGTGTTTTTCACAGGATTGTCAGGTGAAAATAAAGGAAAAAACCCTAAACAACGAATGCAGCTAACATTCATATGTAAGGACTGGTAAACAGCAATAAACTATATATGAATCAGAACCAGTGCTTAACTCCTTCCCACCCAGCCTATTGTACTTTTTATTATTGTTACTGTATTTTTATTATTATTATTAACCACTTCAAGTCTGGACACTTTTACCCCCTTCCTGTCAAGGCCAATTTTCAGCTTTCTGTGCTATCACACTTTGAATGACAATTGTGCGGTCATGCAACACTGTATCCATATGAATTTTTTAGCATTTTTTTGAGACAGATAAAGCTTTATTTTGGTGGTATTTATTCACCACTGGGATTTTTTATTTTTTTGCTATGTAAATGAAAAAGTCCAAAAATGTTGAAAAAAGTGTTTTTCTTATAAAAGTTTGCAAATAAATAGTATTTCGTCATAAATCTTGGCCAAAATTTATTCCGTTATATTTTTAGTAAAAAAAAATAACCAAAATTAGTTTATAACCAAAATTATAATTTTGAAACATTTTTTTGTACATTTTTTTATATTATTTTTTATTTATTTATTTATTTTTTTACATACTGTCACCCTAGCAGTACACTGTCACCATGGTGACACTGTACTACTTGTGGGGGGTGATGAAGATTTTTTTTTTTTTACACTGATTGCTTTTACACCCATAAAGGATGTAAAAGCAATCATTTCTCCTTCTCTCTAGCTGTATTCTTGCACCCATTGAGAACTACTGAGTGAGCTGTGATTGGTCACAGCTTGTCCCATGGTACAAGGCTGTTGTGAATAGCCTTGTACCATGTGTCCTCTGTGATCATTCACAGATTTCACACGTAGTAAGCAATGATGTCACAAGTGACATCTTGCTTACTACTTTGCATGTGATCGCTGATTGGCCAATCAGCGATCACATGATCGGGACCTCGTACAGAGGTCCCGTCCAACGATTGGTGTTCCACTGTGTCCGGAGGACACAGCGGGCACCGGAACGCGGTGCTCCGTGCTCCCAGGGAGCGCGCACAAGCAGGGTGCAGGGAGGTCGTTTATAAACGGCCACCCAACCCTGCACTGCCACCGTCCGGCCGTTTATATACAATGGCTGGACGGGAGGTGGTTAAATAATTATTCACATTTTTATTATTATTTTTACATACTCTTGCTAGTCAGTGTTCCTGATCACTGCCGCACCAGTCATATGATGACGCTGTACTGCATTGGTGACAGTATGTCACCAAAAAAAATAGTGAACATTTTTTTTTCATTTCATCATTTTTTACAACTTATGACAAAAAATTACAACCTCAAAAAACTCACCATGCCTCTTGCCAAATACCTCAGACTGTCTACTTTCCGAAAGGCAGTCATTTTGGGGGATTTGTACTGTCCTGGCGTTTTTGGGCCTCAAGAAATGAGATCAGCCATCAGTACATCAGGATTTATCAGTTTTTAGATATATACCATAGTTTGTGGATTCTATAACTTTCCTGCCAACTAAATAATAAACACTGATTTGGGTTATTTTCACCAAAGAAATGTAGCAGAATACATTTTGGCTTAAATTTATGTAGAAAGATTATTTATTTGCAAATTGTTATACCTAGGGATGCACTGATCCCAATAGTGGTATCGGTATCTGTCCCGATACCACGTATTTTCATGAGTGCTCGTACTTGTGAAAATACTCCCGACACCTTAACTGATACTTTGCGGTGTGATTTGCATTAATGGATGCAAAGATTAGCATGTGATTTGAACAGGAATGAGATACCTGTCCAAATCATATGTGGCTCCCTCACTGCTCCTGTGTGATCCCAGGCTTGTCATAGCCACACAGGAGTGGTGCGGGAAACCTCCCTGCAGGCATTCCATGCTGAGTGTCAGTGGTAAGAAAGGAAAGAAAGCGGTGGGGATTTCAAATCCCCACCACTTTCTTTCCTCTACTTGCAGGGATGACAGTTCAGGCTAGTGTGCTGTTGATTGATCAGCACCATCACATGAACGGTGCTGACCAATCAGATGCCATCTAGCCTGTAATGTCATCGCTGCAAGGAGAGGAGAGAAAGCCATGGGGATTTCAAATCCCCAGCCCTGTGAAGCGGCTCTTTCCTCTCCTTGCAGCGATGACAGTTTTGGCTAGACAGCATCTGACTGGTCAGCACCATGCATGTGATGGTGCTGCTAACCAATCAAAAGTCCTCTAGCTTGAACTGTCATCACCGCAATAGATAAAATAAAGTGCAGTGCTAAGTATTAGCTGTAAATGTAAGAAGTATGAATGAATAATAAATTGTCCCATAAAATATATAGACGCATGAATAAACAGTTCGTAAATTATATAGGGTGATCCACTTGTTGTAGCAGTATACCAAGGCAAGTTGTGACAGGAACAAATGATAAAAGTGCACACTCACCAGACACGCATAGATATTGCGCATGTAATCAGTGTCCACCCAGATCACTTAGGAGGACGGAGTAGGTGAGCTTCCATCTAAAGGTAGGTAATCTTGTCTTGGTGGTATGCAATTAAAACTGCTAGGTCCAGAGGTCCCCTTAAGGTTGGACGGGTGCACAGCCTGGGTACAGGGCTCCCTCCCTCTGGTGGTAGTGGATTGCAATGGGATGTCAATGGGAGCCAAAAAGGTACCCATAGTGTAGTATTTTATAAAGACTTTATTCAAAGGATGCAATAGTAAAATAGCGGTATAGATATAATGGCGGTACAAATGGCGGTATAGATACAGGAATTTACGCAATTTTTTGCTATACTGCGCTGCGCTAGTTTAATGACAATTGTGTGGCCATGCAATACTGTACATAAATGAAATTTATGACCTTTTTTCACACAAATAGATCTTTCTTTTGGTGGTATTTGCTCACCTTTTTTTTTTTTTTTTGCACTATAAACAAAAAAAAACAACAATTTTGAAAACAATTCTCATTTCTGTCATAAAATATATCCAAAAAACTCAAATTTCATCATAAATTTAGGCCAGAATGTATTTTGCTTCATGTCTTTGGTAAAAAAAATCCAAACAACTGCATATTAATTGGTTTGTGTGAAAGTTATAGCGTCTACAAACTATAGTATAGATACTGGAATTTGCGCAGGTTTTACTTTCTGCATGCCTATCACATTTCTTGAGGTGCTAAAATACCAGGACAGTACAAACACGCACAAATGACCCCTTTTCGGAAAGTAGACACCCTATGCTATCTGCTGAGAGGCATGTTGAGTCCACGGAAGGTTTATTTTTTTCCACAAGTTTTTGGAAAATGACACTTTTTTTTTTTTTTTACACTACGTTGTCCCTTAAATGATATATTGCTCACACATGCCATTGGTATATGTGGAATTACGTCCCAAAATACATTCTGCTACTTCTACCGAGTATGGGGATTCCATATGTGTGAGACTTTTTGTTAGCCTAGCCTCATACAGGAGCCCAAAATCCAATGACCACTTTGAAAGCCTGAAGGTGTGTAACTTCCTCATTTCACTTCCTCACTACCTATCACAGTTTCGGAAGCCCTCAAATGCCAGGATAATACCAAACCCTCTCAAATGATCCTGTTTTGGAAAGTAGTCACCCCAAGGAATTTAAAAAGAGGCATTGGGAGTATTTTGCAGATCTAATTTTTTCTCACAAGGTTTTGAAATATAAAAAAAGAAAAGAAAAAATTTTTTTTGTTCTCTTTCTTCATATTCCAAAAACTTGTGGCAACAAACGAAATCTGCAAAATACTCACCATGCTTCTTTTCAAATTCCTAGGAGTGTCTACTTTCCAAAAAGGGGTCATTTGGGGGGTTTGGTGCTATTCTGGAATTTCAGGGCCTCCGAAACTGTGATAGGTAGTCAGGAAGTGTAATGAGGAAACAAAGCCCTTTAAAAGCCTGAAAGTGCTTATTGGATTTTGGGGTCCTGTACTTGGCTAGACTGCCAAAACGTCTCTTACATGTGGTATCCCCATACTCGGGAGAAGTATCAGAATGTATTTTGCAGAGTAATTCCACATATACCCATGGCATGTGTGAGCTATAAATCATTTAAGTGACAACTTTGTGTAAAAAAAAAAAATTTTTTTTTGTCATTTTCCAAAAACTTGTGGTAATAAAATACATTTTTCTGTTGCCTTCAACATGCCTCTCAGAAAATAGTTTGGGGTGTCTACTTTCCAAAAAGGGGTAATTGGGGGGGGGGCATCTTATGCCCAGCATTAGAAGTTTATGCCACACATCCACTCGCTCTTCTAACCACCTGAAGACCAAGCCTTTTCATATACTTTTTGTTCTCACGAAAAAAATCAGTATATTTTGCTAAAAAATTACTTTGAATCCCCAATCATTATATATTTTTTTTAAAGCAGACACCCTGGTGAATAAAATGGATGCTGCCATTTTTTATGTCACATAGTACTCGCACAGCGATTTTTCATTACGCAAATTTAAAAATACCAAACACTTTTTTTACTTTTAATACACAAAAACACAATATAATGGCCAATTGTTTTGTCAGATATAAAAGATGATGGTATGTTGAGTAAACAGATACCCAACATGACATGTTTTAAAACTGCACACGCCCCGTGCAATAGTGACAAACTGCATACATTTTTAATATCCATAGGTGACGCTTTAAAAACCTTTACAGGCTACCATTTTAGATTTACATAGGAGATCTAGTGCTAGAATTAGTGCCCTTGATCCCGATACCTCACATGCATGGTGCAAACACTGTTTACATACAGGCACGGGGTCAACGCTTGTGCATGCGATTGCTGTGTTTTTTTGTTTTTTTTTTAGTTAGTTTGATTTTTTTTTATATTTTTTACTGTCCCTTTAATTTTTTTTTAAATCACTTTTATTGCAGGGAATGTAAATACCCCCTGTGACTGCAATAGGCATTGACAGGTATTCTTTTTTTAGAAATCTGGGGTATATTAGACCTCTGCCCTTACATCATCTGATCTCACCAAGATTGGTGTGATCAGATGCTTTCCCAATTTAAAAATGGTGCTGTTTATATCCTGTGAAACTGAAGTGATGAAATGCTCATAGCTTCCGATTTCTTAGACTATGGAGATGATTGGCACCATTTCGGTCTCCAAACAGCTCTATGGTCAGCTGGCAGAAACACCAGCTGCATTCTCAGGTTCCACCAATGGCACGGGACTGCTCGAGAAAGCTGTGGAAGGCAGCGGGGGGCATCTTCCCCTGCTGCTTGTAAAAGCAATCCTGCAGCTAATTAGCCTAAACAGAGCTGCACACATTTACATATATTCTGAGAGCAAGTCCCTGTTGCTGTCAGAATAAACAGATTGGTGCTACAGCTGAATGGCATTCCTGCAAAGAAAACAGCAATAGCTAACAATAAGACAGTAACTCAAAAAAACAGTAAAACCGTAACAGTAAAAAAGTAACTCGACAATAATAAAACAACTTTTTTTTTAATTTTCATTTTTTTTTTTACTTTTTATTTTTTATGTTGTTTACTTTTTTATTTTAACTTTTTTTTAACTTTTAACCAGATGGTAGGGTCTCTCAAAATGTGATAGCCAGTTTCCTGACTACCTAACATCTTTCGAGACCCTGTATATATATATGCCCTAGACTTTGCTGTGCTGTACCCTATACTAATAGTCCACTAGCTTATGGTAGCGACGGAAGCAGTCCTTGAGGCAGAGACCAGGTTGGCCAGGACAGGAGGGATAAAATATGTGGGTGTCACACCTAATTCCCTGTCTGCTACAGACACAACATCTTTTTTGGGGTGTCCTTTTGGTTGGGGTACCAGGAATGGCATCGGGAAAATGCTTCTCGTGCAGCGGCTACCTGCATTTGGGTTGGGGGTTTGCACCATAACACTTTCTGGATACAAAAGGGATGTGATGATCTCTTCCTGGAATTTTAGGAAGGATCCACTAGATCCAGTTGCTTTGTAAAAAATTAAAAGCGTTATATGGAGCCAATTTAAATAAATGAACAGACCATTTCTTTGTACCAGCGTCTGGCTTTTCGGGAAACTAAGTATGGCTTTATCATCTGGTCGTTGAAGTCCACCCCTCAAATGTTAAGGTTATAGTCGTGGACACACAGGGGCTTCTCAACAACACCAGCTGAAAATTTGAATGGTCGTGTCTGCATGAATGGAAGACAGAACGAAAACATCCCATTTGTCCTTTTACTTCACTGCGAAAATTCATCATTTCTCAAGCAGGCTTTTCCCTCCTTTCTAAGATGGGTATTTACAAGCCGTTGGGGGAAGCCCTGGTGATGAGGTGGCATGGTGCCACATGCGCCAATTCCAAGATTGTACAAATGTCTAAATAGTGGCATGCTTGAAAAAAAATTGTCCACATGTAAGTGGTGCCCCATATGGAAAAAGGAAAGTCCCAAACTATCTTGCCACTGCTCCCCATGTAGTCTGGGAATCTGGGGGGGGCTCCATGTGACTGGTGTAAATTTGAAACTTGCCTGTTGCCCTCTCACAGGTCTTGACCCCATATCTGGCATGCTTGCTGGGGAGAAAGTGTTTGAATGCAAGAAAAACTAATGAGGGACTCATCAACACAGATGTTTTGCTGGGGAGCATAGACATCTGCATATTTTTGGTAAAGGTGATTTATGAGGGGTCAAATTTTGTGGAGCCGGTCAAATTCAGGGCCCCCCAAGACGACAGAGTGTATTGTCGTGTATTGTCGTTGAAATGCATAAATCGCATTATGTTCTCATATCTATGCCTGACCATGGCAGCAGAGAACATGGGCATAAGATGAATAGGGTCTGTGGACCAATATAATCTCAATTAATTTTTTAGTAATGCCCATGTTGAGGGTTAGGCCCAAAAAAACTTTAAATTCTGAAACCGTAATGGGTTTCCATGCAAATGGTCTGGCAAAGTTTGAATTTGGGTTGGCGAAGATAAACTGTTGTGCATATAAATTGCTTTGATCCAAAATCAATGCAATGTGAAAAACAGCTCCAAAAAATCAAGGAGAGTAGTTAAAGTTTCTGTTTCCACCTGAATTTGGTCGAGCAGTGAATGGGGGAAGTACTTGTGCTGCAGTGACACCAATGATGGTGCACTATTCTTCCCACTGACACTAATGATGCTTACATTTCTGACCCCTCCTCCAGCCCAGGCTCCCTCCCTCTCCCATCCACAGCCAGCATAACTGGCTGCAGCAGCACCGTTTGCTCTTGCCAGATCCGGCATGGCACAGACACTTACCTTACTGATCAGCTGTCTTCCTTGTCCAGACGTGTTTTGAATAAAACAATTCTGTTTTATTGAGGAACTAACAGTATCATTTATAGGGCTTATGATGCAGGCAAAGCATATACATTGATTGGGTGAAAAGTCCACTGGGTTTCTGCGTGTTTTTCCATCCGTGTTGATATCTTCCAATCATTGTCCCCAAAAAGACTCATTCCCTTTTATGGGGGTTGTTTACATTAAAAGATACTTTTCTCCTAATGAGTCACCAAGGGTGAGACTCCGGATGAAGGCGCCATCTTAATTATCATCATTGTTCTGTCAACCTATATCTGATTGTTTACTTAAGAGAGTAAGGAATTTAAAGAGCAAGAAGCAGAAAGTATCAAGACTATAAAATTGTCATTTTACTGATCATCTAATAGAACGCGGACTGTCTATCACAATCCACTACAGACGCTCCCTCACTCCAATCAGCTTCCTTGTGCTGCCTCTGAGCTCCTCCTCTCTGCCTGTGTGCTTTCCCTGTGCTACAGATCCGGCGGCCAAACACAGGTGAGGAGGCAGAGTTTGCAGAGGGAGGGACAGGCAGCCATAGGCCACCCAGTGATCCCGGGGTGTGGCCAGATAAGAGAGGAGTGGGTTGGCATGTCACCCAGAAGGAAACTTCCTGCCCACATCACGCCGGTATCTGTGATCCATGATCATCCACCCAGGAAATGAGGACACCATACACCCTCTCTACCCCTCCTCCTGCAGCGCCTTCATGGATCAGATCGAAAAGAGACACAGGTAAGCTATATAACAGCCCCTGTCCTAAGTGTCACTTCTGTGGGAACAACGCGACACCCCCCTCAAAAGTGCCGCCCTAGGCAAACGACTTGTTTGCCTCGCAGCAAATATGCCCCTGGGTGACAGGGCAGTGAAGAGGTTAACTGGGGGGAGATAAGGGGGTTGAATGTGAACTAGCTGTGCTTTTACTGTAAATGTGTGCTGTTTTTACTCACGTAGATCTGCTTTCTTCACTCTCTGGGACGGAATGTGCCCAGGGAGAGAAGATTGCATGATTTCCTGTACCTGTGTAAATGTAAACACAGGTACAGGATGATGTGTGATAGACCAGGGACCAATCAGCAGATCCAGGCCGAACATCACTGGCCTGAATCTGTTGAATGATCTCTTGGGCACCAAATCATGGCACTGCCGGGACGATGGTTGCGCGCGTGCACCTTCTGCCGAAGATCTTGGCGGGAGCGCGAATCACATATATATATGTGATTTTGCAAGGAGAGTCCACCCTGTAGCAGAATTAATGCTATAGGGTGGACCTTAAGCGGTTAAATGAAATATAAAATATAGGCTCTGAATAAGACCTGTGTCAACGGGCTTTTGTTTGTTTTAAACAGGTTTTGCACTCCCTTACAAGTCTAGTGGAATGCAAAACTCACTCAAAGTAATTCAGAATAAATTCCACTGCAGGTCCAGTGTACCTGTCAATTTACTGTACATGAATATTATTGGTATCAAACTTAAGCTGTCAACACAAGTCCTAATAATTA
This sequence comes from Staurois parvus, assembly GCF_062004578.1. Classification (NCBI taxonomy): domain Eukaryota; kingdom Metazoa; phylum Chordata; class Amphibia; order Anura; family Ranidae; genus Staurois; species Staurois parvus. Next base: position 3,885,587 of record NW_028317982.1, read on the forward strand.
GGTTTAAATAAAGATATATCAACTAACCATTATCATCAAAATCATTTAAAGTAGAACTGCATTTTTTTTACATTTTGGATAAAGCAAGGGAGGGTTATAGCCCCTGTCAGCTTTTTTTGTCCATTGTGGAGATTTCCCTTCACTCCCTGTCCCATAACCAAACAGGAACTGACAGGAAATCTATACAAATTAGGGGAATTCCTTGGGGACCCCCAGGTCACCAGAACTAGTGTCCCCATTGGAAGATTTCCCCTCTATTACTTTTCTGGGAACAACCCAACATTTGGGATTTTTATTTTCACTTTCAATAATAATGGTAAACAGGACAAAAAGAGAGGGTGAATCTCGCTAATGGGGTCACAGACAGCAATAAAAACCGACAGAACTTCTAATCTCTCTCCATTCTATCCAAAACTAGAAAAAAAGTTTTGCCTCTAGTTATACTATAATATTTGTATAATTAATCCAGAGATAATAAAGGTTAGGATGTTTGACTTTTTGTTAAAAAATATCCATTCAGTTAATTTAGCTGAGATGAAGCCTGGTAGTATTGGGCTGATTTACTAAAGCATTTCAGAATGTTCACACAGTAACTTGTATAAATATTCTCTTCAAATATGCAATAATGTGCAGATGAAACAAGAGAAAAACATGTTCTTTTCATATGATTAGGTCATTGAAGATAATCTTCATAGATTTTGTTGTGTGAACATTCTCAGCTCCTACAGTACGTCTGTTATGGTGAATCACAAGAAATAAAAGCCAGTCTTCAAAAGCTACACTCACCTGTAGAATCTTCAATATCCAACACTCCCTTTTGAGATGGATACCTGTAGGCAGGTGGCTACAGAAGGGTTAATGTTTTTCACTGCGCTGACTCGTGTTCTTCAGTTATCTGGGACATGTCTGCTGTCTTTCCTGTGAAACTGTTACAATGTTGTTGTATGGCGAATCTGAGGAATTGATTGGCTAGATTATCCTGCCAATTTTCTACACATCCACATAAAATGGGTCTTTTCAGTGCCACAGGGGAGAGCTGCTGGAAACACTCTCAAAATCTAAACTGTTATGCTGCTTGACTGCACCCTGTGGGGGAAGCAGTCAGGGTTCCCTGAGGGACTGTATACTGGACTAATAACCTTTTAAAGATATAGTCCATGGACTATATGGACTGTGTGCTACCTCTTGTGGATTATTTGGCACTCATGGACATTTGCCTCTAAAGGACTATGGACTCTGCTGTTATTCAAGTATGATCGCCCTATGGGCACTAAAGCATCTTTGTTCAGGAATTCATGTAAGAAGTTGTCTTACAAAAACTGTATGTTACCTTTCTTCAGTAAAGTTACTGTTAACCATTTAATGCCTGGATTGAAATTCCTCAAGTGTTGTGTTTAGAGATGAGCGAATTATTAAAAAATTCGGTTCGGCTGATTCGCCGAATTCGCTGAATAAATTCGCTTCGAGCCGAATATATTCGCTGCGAATTTAACTTATAAAAAGGGTGTTTCTAGGCTTCAGAGAGCCTTTATATTAGTGCAGAACACTGTACCTTTAATTTAAATGCCCTTGGAGTCTGCTGGGGAAGAGAAATAATACTGTCAGTCAGTATGACATGCAGATGAGTGCCGTCGATCTTAGAATCACCGCACACTTCACTCATTTGGGCAGTCACGGGGCCAAAACCAGAGTGTGGAGCCACAGTGTGGCGGTGGAGGCAGCAGCAATGGGAGGCCATACAGCACCCTATGACAAAATGGAACCCACCAGCAGTGTGAGGAGACCTGAAAGTGGCACATGGCAGAGTGTGGCGATGGAGACAGCAGCAATGGGAGGCCGTACAGGGACCCATGACACACTCTGGACCTGGCAGCAGCATGAGGAGGCGGTACAGGGGCCCATGACAGATTACGGGCCTGGCAGCAGCATGAGGAGTCGGTACGGGGGCCCATGGCAGATTACGGGCCTGGCAGCAGCATGAGGAGGCGGTACAGGGGCCCATGGCAGAGTGGCGGAGCGTAAGCAGCTAAAATTGAAGGCCATACAGAGGCCTATGTTAAAAAGTCCCCCCAGCAGCAGCGTGGGGAGACGACTATCAAGAGTCCAATGGCAGAGTGGCGGAGCAGAAGCAGCTTCAATTGAAGGCCATACACAGGCCTAGGTTAAAAAGTCCCCCCAGCAGCAGCGTGGGGAGACGACTATCAAGAGTCCAATGGCAGAGTGGCGGAGCGGAAGCAGCTTCAATTGAAGGCCATACACAGGCCTAGGTTAAAAATTCCTCCGTGCAATCTAGTTACGAGACCCTGGGCAGGTCTGGGTCCAATTTGTGGTAGAGACTGGTTTTGTTCAGCCATGCTTGAGCGAGTAATAACAGGTCTGTGCTGTCCTTTGGTGTCTGGCTTAATGCGCACAACACTGAACGTCCCAGCATTTGTCAACGATTTGCCGTTAAGTGATGCAAACCCGCTGAACCACGTTCATGAGGAGCCGGTACAGGGGGCCATGAATCAGTATGGACCTGGCAGCAGTGTGAGGAGACCCGAAAGTGGCACATGGCGCAGGGTGGCGGTGGAGGCAGCAGTATTCGGAAGACATACACAGGACTAGTTTAAAAAGCGGAAGCCGTCAGCAGCGTGAGCAGACGACAGAGGCACATGGCGCAGGGTGGCGGTGGAGGCAGCAGTATTCGGAAGCCATACACAGGCCTAGGTTTAAAACTGGAACCCAGCAGCGTGAGCAGACGACAAAGACGCACATGGCAGAGGATGGATCTGGCAGCAGTATGAGAAGGCGGTACAGGGGCCCGTGGCACAGTGTGGTGATGGGGGCTACAGCAACTGGATGCCAGAAAGTGGCCGATAGGGCTATATACTGCATGGAATTATAAAGTTGTAAAGACAGCGGCCTATAAGGCTATACACACTATAACAATCATGACTTGATTGACCATTGGCCTATAAGGCTATACACAGCATGAATATCATGACTTATTCTGAGAGTGGTTTGGAAGGCTATATACAAAAAGTAATTCATGAGCTGTCCGGACAGCGGACAATAAGTACATATATACAAATCAATTCATCAGCTGTCCAGCCAGCGGCCTCAAAGGCGACACATATAGAAAGCAATTCATGAGCTGTTCAGACAGCGGCCTCTAAGGTGACAGATATACAAAGCAATTCCCGAGGTGTTCAGGGAGCGGCCTGAACGGCTAGGTTATTACTAAATATATTTTTGTGGCCAAACATCGGCCTATAAATAGATGTCTACACAGTGACAAAAAATTATGTCGCCAGACAGCGGCCCCTAAGGCGACAGATATACAAAGCAATTCCCGAGGTGTTCAGTGAGCGGCTTGAACGGCTAGGTTATTACTAAATATATCTTTCTGGCCAAACATCGGCCTATAAATAGATGTCTACACAGTGACAAAAAAGTAGGTCGCCTTACAGCGGCGTATCCTACAAATTGACATTATAAGAAATGGTTTAGACCAAAAAAAAAAAAAAAAAACTTTGATGCGATGCTATACCTTAGTAGATTGTGGAAAGTCGACAAGTCAAGCGTAACTGTGTACATTACAGAAAATCTTAACAAGACAACCAAACATGTGGCCAAACCGTGACCGATACAACAAGTTAACAATGTAAGAAACAGGAGGGGGCCAAACCGTGGCCAATAAATAAACAGTCCACCTTATTGATGAGATGGACAACACGTGTCAAATAAATATTTTAAAAAATTGCTATTCCATCGGTCTGGAACTGGTCGACTATAAATAATTAAAAAGTTTAAATTCATGTGACAGTCGTCCAGCGACGTATAAATAATTTAAAAACACCAATTCATGAGGGGCCCGACCAGCAGAGTATAAGTCATTAAAAAGGTTCAATTCATGTGACGGTCGTCCAGCGAAGTATAAATAATTTAAAAACCCCAATTCATGAGGGGCCCGACCTGCAGAGTATAAGTCATTAAAAATGTGCAAAACATGAGTCGGCCGACCAGCAGGCTCTCAATAAAATATATATACAAATGTACGGATGAGGTGGAGGTCTTCCATTTGTCCCTAATAACATGTTTGGGGCATGATTCATGGCGGATTTAGTCAGTTGTGTCAGGAACTGGTGGTTTGAAATCCAGACTAATCCACGCCTGATTCATTTTCACAAACGTGAGTCTCTCTACACTTTGGGTGGACAGTCGTGTCCTCCGCGGAGTTACAATACCTCCTGCCGCACTAAACACGCGCTCCGATGCCACGCTACTGGCCGGGCATGACAGCCTTTCAAGGGCAAATTCAGCTAGTTGGGGCCAAAGGTCAAGTTTCGTTGCCCAGTAGTCCAGGGGATTGTCTACCTCGGTTGGCAGGGTGCTGTCCAAGTAGGCCCAAGCCTGTTGTTTGAGGTCCTGCTCCAGGTCCACCTGATGCTGCTGCTGCTGCGGCTGGTTAGTAGTTTCCTCACTGCGCTGGTGAAGAAAGCTACTCGTCATCGACTGCAGACTGAGGCAGCCGCTGCTGGTGGAGCTGCCACTGCTCCTACCACCCCACCCCTCCCCTGCTGCCATGGCAGCGGAACGCGAGCGCACAGGGCCCACAGTGTCTGAGGATGGACGTTGGCGCAGAAAGGCAGAGACCAACTGACTACATAGGTGGTTTTTATAGTACTTTATTTTGGCCTCCCTCTCAGCAGGTGTGAAAAAGGCCACCATTTTTGAACGGTAGCGAGGGTCCAACAAGGTGGACAGCCAAAAGTCATCCCTCTGTCTGATGGTTATTATTCGGCTGTCGCTACGCAAGCAACCGAGCATGCTATGGGCCATTTGTGCCAAGGAATGCGAGGGACTCCCTGCCTCCATCTCCACAGCATACTGCCACGGTGCGTCTGGGTCCTCTGTCTCCTCCTCCTCCTCTACCAGATGCTCCTGCTCCTCCACTCCTGTCCGCTGAGTGGAAAAACCACCCATTTCACTCAATAATTCCTGAGCACCAATGTCCTCCTCTACCTCCTCCTCTTCTTCCTGTCCTGCCCCCACAGGGGTCATGTGGCGTTGAGATCTGTGCGCCACGTCTACCGCACCCTGACCAGCCATTGTTAACAGCATTTGTTCCAGGACGTGCAACAGAGGAATGACGTCATTCATCCCATAGTCCTGCCGACTCACGAATAGCGTGGCCTCCTCAAAGGGCCTGAGCAAGCGGCAGGTGTCACGCATGAGCTGCCAATGGCTGACATCTAAGTTACACAGGGGAATACCTTTATCCGCTTGTAACATCAGGAAATCGGTGATGGCCTTTCGCTGTTCGTAAAGGCGGTCTAACATATGTAGGGTTGAATTCCACCTTGTTGCAACGTCGCAGATCAGGCGATGCTGTGGAATTCCGTTCTGCCGCTGCAGCTCAAGGAGGGTGTGCTTTGCGGTGTAGGAATGGCTGAAATGCATGCAAAGTTTACGTGACATTTTAAGGATGTCTTGCAGTGGGATGGTGGATTTTAGGAACCGCTTGACAACCAGATTGAACACGTGAGCCATGCATGGCGCATGGCACAACCTTCCTTGACGCAGAGCAGACACCATGTTCTTTCCGTTGTCGGTCAACATGGTTCCGATTTTCAGTTTGCGCGGAGACAGCCATCTGTCGATTTCTCTGTTCATTACACTCAGAAGTTCCTCCCCTGTGTGACTACGTTCACCAAGGCATACCAGGTGCAGCACAGCGTGACACCGTTGCGCCCTGCACATGTGATATGCCGGTCGGGTAATGGGACTTGGCACGGGGGTGGCGGCTGAGGACATGGCGGAAGAAGAGGTGGTAGAGGCGGACATCTTTGCTGGACCAAGGACGTGCAAACGTGGAGGCAAAAGCGGCGTGACCTGTCCAAGTTGCTGGTGCGGCTGTGCCGGCACCACGTTCACCCAGTGGGCCGTAAATGACATGTACTGTCCCTGACCGTAGTTACAGCTCCACACGTCGGCGCTGCCGTGCACTTTGGCAGAGACCGACATGCTCAAAGACTGGCCCACCATCTCTTCTACATGTGAATGCAGGGCTGGCACTGCGTTTTTGGCGAAGAAATGCCGGCTTGGCACTCTCCACCGCGGCTCGGCACAAGCCATCATTTCTCAGAAAGGTGCTGAGTCCACCACTTGGAAAGGGAGGGACTGCAGCACCAGCAACTTGGACAGGAGGACGTTCAGCTTCTGCACCGTCGGGTGCGTGCTCGCAAACTGTTGTCTCTTGGAAACGGATTCCAAGAAAGACTGCTGACGGAATCCGTGAAGAGGAGTAGCAGGAGAAGGAGCATCTGAACGAGCGGAAGATGGCAACGAGCGACAACTCCCCTCAGCAGAGGTGTTGGAGCCTTGACTGGCTGATAGAGGGCGATTGACGTCGGGTGACGGAGCAAGTAATGGAGCGGGTGATGGAGCGGGGGCTGGGGCAGGCAGAACCGCCGTATCTTTATCACGGTTTTCCCAGGCCACCGAATGGCGACACTGCATATGCTGATGCAACGCTGTAGTCCCAACATTGGCCCCCTGGCCACGCTTGACTTTCTGGCCACATAGTCGACATACGGCTACGTTTACTTCCTCGGGCGGCTTGACGAAAAATTGCCACACCGCCGAGTAGGAAACTTTGCCCCCGCTACTCCTCACTGGCTAACTGCTACTTCCTCCGTGCACACCGGCACCACTACTGGCCGTGGTGGTAGGCTGCAGTGGAGCTGGTGCTCTACTCCGTGGCCGTTTGGCTCCACTGACACTGCTGCGACCCTGCTGCCTCCTGGGCAACCCACCGACTGTTTTGCTCGCTGGCAAGCTGGCACCCTCTTCTCCTGATGATGCGGAAGCAATAGCCTGATGACGACGAGGCTGCCAAGTGCGATCAGCCTCATCATCATCAATTAGGGTCTCCGCGTCACTACTAGCCCCCTCGGCTGCGTGTGGGTCAGGAGACAGACCTGTCTCTAGACTGGCTACCGAGCCACTCTCCTCGCCAGTACTTCTTCGCCTGGCTGCTGAAGAGGCGGATGTCTCCCCCCGTTCCTGACCGCCCTCTGTTAGCTCTTCCTCACTGTACAGTGGGGCTGAGCCCACAGCATGCGATACTTCGCTTGGTGAGGGAACACCAAAGGACAGGGGCAGGTCGAGGACACGTGATTTCAGTGGGCTTGCTCCCGGGCCATGCCAATTAACGGTTGTGTCTGACGTACCCACCGACCGTTGGCTGTAGGTGTCAGAGGTGACCTGGGAAGAGGAAAACGACCGAGTCAACCAATCGATGACGGCAGGGTTGTCGGTGGAGACACGACCACTGGATGACACCGGGAGCACTGGCCTCTGGCTGCGACTAGTGCTGCCTCGACCCCTTCCTCTGCTGCCACGTCTGCTCGCTCCTGAAACATTGCCTCCTCTGCCACTCCTCTGCGTGTTGTCTGACATACTCTTTAATTCAATAAGCACCCCAAAAATAAAACCGGATTTAACTCTTTGAACGTACAATAGTGGTTGTGAAGCAGAAAGTCAGTTTATTTAGCACAATCGGTCAATTGCAGCTTGCTGTTGGCTGTAAACTGTACGTTTATGTCACTGGAATGCACTAATCACCCAAAAAATATTACCGCCACCCGGCGTGTATATGGATTTAACTCTTTGAACGTACAATAGTGGTTGTGAAGCAGAAAGTCAGTTTATTGTACACAATCGGTCAATTGCAGCTTGCCGTTGGCTGGAAACTGTACGTTTAGGTCACTGGAATGCACTAATCACCCAAAAAATATTACCGCCAGCCGGCGTGTAAATGGATTTAACTCTTTGAACGTACAATAGTGGTTGTGAAGCAGAAAGTCAGTTTATTGTACACAATCGGTCAATTGCAGCTTGCCGTTGGCTGGAAACTGTACGTTTATGTCACTGGAATGCACTAATCACCCAAAAAATATTACCGCCAGCCGGCGTGTAAATGGATTTAACTCTTTGAATGTACAATAGTGGTTGTGAAGCAGAAAGTCAGTTTATTGTACACAATCGGTCAATTGCAGCTTGCCGTTGGCTGGAAACTGTACGTTTATGTCACTGGAATGCACTAATCACCCAAAAAATATTACCGCCAGCCGGCGTGTAAATGGATTTAACTCTTTGAATGTACAATAGTGGTTGTGAAGCAGAAAGTCAGTTTATTTAGCACAATCGGTCAATTGCAGCTTGCCGTTGGCTGGAAACTGTACGTTTATGTCACTGGAATGTACTAATCACCCAAAAAATATTACCGCCACCCGGCGTGTAAATGGATCTAACTCTTTGAACGTACAATAGTGGTTGTGAAGCAGAAAGTCAGTTTATTTAGCACAATCGGTCAATTGCAGCTTGCCGTTGGCTGGAAACTGTACGTTTATGTCACTGGAATGCACTAATCACCCAAAAAATATTACCGCCACCCGGCGTGTATATGGATTTAACTCTTTGAACGTACAATAGTGGTTGTGAAGCAGAAAGTCAGTTTATTTAGCACAATCGGTCAATTGCAGCTTGCCGTTGGCTGGAAACTGTACGTTTATGTCACTGGAATGCACTAATCACCCAAAAAATATTACCGCCACCCGGCGTGTAAATGGAGCTAACTCTTTGAACGTACAATAGTGGTTGTGAAGCAGAAAGTCAGTTTATTGTACACAATCGGTCAATTGCAGCTTGCCGTTGGCTGGAAACTGTACGTTTGTGTCACTGGAATGCACTAATCACCCAAAAAATATTACCGCCAGCCGGCGTGTAAATGGATTTAACTCTTTGAACGTACAATAGTGGTTGTGAAGCAGAAAGTCAGTTTATTTTGCACAATCGGCAAACTGCAGCACCAACTGTGCACGACAGCCACCAAAAAAAAAAGGGTGTATGTCACTTTAAATTTTTGATTCTTTGATAGCTGTGGCCCTAAGTAACGATTCTGTGTCCCTGAGTAACGATTCTGTGTCCCTGAGTAACGATTCTGTGGCCCTAAAGTCTCTGTGGCCCTAACTCTGTCCCTTAATACACACAGGTCTGTCTCTCTTGAATGACCGGAGGCTAATGGAGAATTCTAAGATGGCCGCGATTTATAGCTCCACCATTACACAGTGCTGACTGGCTGCTGATTGGCTAATGCGATCACATGTCATGAATGCATTATGGGTCAGCGCGCCTTGTCTGTGCGCCTTCCCAGAGATCCCCGCCCCATCTTCTCTGTCCATTTTCTCCGTCGCCACACATGTCGCCGCCATTTTTGGGAAAATTCGATTCGTGCATCCGAAGTTTGCTAATCTTTGGATTCGTCGCGAATAGAATTTTTCCAAATCTTCGGAACGAATTCCACTTCGTCATGTTCGATTCGCTCATCTCTAGTTGTGTTGCATGGGGTAAGAACAGGGCTTATAACAAGTGGACTGTAAGTTAGAGTAAATACAGTAGATCACTTATTTGCTTTCTAGTGTAGGTTATATTGCTTTTGCTAGGGATAACCATACACGGGTCATAGCTTAATGCAGCCAACCAGCCAGGGAATGGGTGACAGTTACTCTGGTAGTGAAGGGGTGTTGTGCTTGTTCCCTTCACTATCAGCTGGCTCCCTGCATTTTGGGACCAAACCTGTGGCACAGAGCACCTTGGGACCCAGCCAGTGTGTCATGGGAGAGATGTAGAATGCCCCTGAGTGAGAGAGCAAGCACAGAGTTACAGGGTTCATTTCCTGCATCCATTAGTAACTGTGGACATGTCACTGGGATTGAGGTGACAGGCATTGGTGGATGCTGGTGCAAGCTCTACGACACTGGTTTCTAAAGTGGGAGTTGGTGCTATGTAACTGTATTAGTGTCTGGAATGCTTAGTGTTAACAGTACAGTCATTTAGCCTGCAGTTGCTTGAGGGTTAACTGTGCTGATTGCACAGTAACACTCCTGTCTAGCACCTAGGCAATTAGCGAGAGTAGTTTTAGTGTCCCCCATTAGGCGCCTTAATCCCCACCCACATACCTGCATCTCCCATCTTTGCCTTGAGGTTTCTCCTGCTATGGCACTAGTGAGTTTATGACAGAGGTTGGTGGGTGGTGAGAGAATTTTTTTAAAGTGACAGCAAGTTCCTTGAAAGTGATGGAATTCCATGTCACCAGAATTAGTGTCCCATTGGAAGATTTCCCCCCTATTACCCCTCTTACTATTCTGGTGTCAACCTAAAACTTTGGTTTTGTTTTACTTTCACTTTCAATAACAGTAAACAGGACAAATAGGGAGGATGAATCTCTATAATGGGGACACAGACAGTAATAAAAACCTGACAGGTGTTCTTTTTTTTTAAATTATTATATCTTTTATTACATACAAAGTCAACTTACAACCAACATTTCAAAATAAAAATGTTTACATAAATGTATCTCTTCCCCTCTCCTCCCTCAAACTATCCACCCGCTCCAAGCATATTTTCCCTTTTACCTTTCTGTTTTCTTTTACTTCTGGTTCCTCAAGTATTCTTTCTATCTATCTTCACCCCCCCTCCTCTCATACCTCCTCTCTCTTAACCTCCTACGAGACACTCCTACCTTTCATTTAAGCTATTCCTACTCTTTATACTCCAACCACTTCTAGAAGTCTTTTTGATGTTTTAAAGTCGTACCATCTGCCCCATATTTTTCCATTTGGTCTATATCCAAATGGTATAACTCCTCCATCTTATATATATATATATATACTCACCTCTATTTATCCAATCCTTTATTGTTGGTGGATCTTGGGCTTGCCAAAATTTAGGGATAAGTCCTTTAGCCTCATTCCAATTTATTGTAATCCCCAGTATCTCTTTTATGTATTGGATTATTTCTTGCCAGAACATCTGCATTTTAAGACACTCCCATCATATATGTGCCATTGTTCCCTTCATCCCGCACCCCCTCCAATACAAACCTCTGATCATTGTTTACGTGCTACACTAGGCATAATATACCATCTAACTAGACATTTATAATTAATTTCTACTGTATTCATATTCTTCACCCCATGTGTTAATTTAAAAATGTTATTTTTTTGTTGTTCATTCAGTTTTGTTCCTAGTTCCTTTTCCCGTTTTTCTTAGTACAATGGAGAATCAGATCCAGCTATTACAACGAGGATCTTGTAAATCCAGTAGGTGACATGGTTTTGAGTGGTACTTGAACTAAACATTCGTTCAAATGGATATATGTCCTCCACTGTCCTTAGTGGCTACAAAAGCGCTGTACCAAAACATCCTAATTGGTAATAACGCCACTCATCTAATGTGAAAAATAAATCTTTTTTGACTCTTTAAAACTTAAAAAGAACATAATTTCCCCTTTTCTACATAATCTTTTAAACGTGAGTTTCTACCTTTTATCCATTTCCCTGAGATATTGTTTTTCCTTGATGGGAAAAATTCTTTTCCAACCAATGGTATTAACATTGAGTTGTACTTCCATCCCCTTTGTTTTTGCATTACATCCCATACCCTTAAAATATTCTGTGTCAAAGTGCTTGTATTTTCGTCCATTGTACGAAACTTATGTGTAAGCCAAATAATCCTATCTCATTGTGACTTACTAAGTGTACTTTCTATCTTTACCCAGCTTCTACCCCGTGAATTATATATCCAATCTGCTATTCGTGATAGTAACACCGAAAGATATTTCCTGAAGTTACGCAAGTTTAAACCTCCTTTCCCTTTGTCATTACACAGGACTTCATATTTAACTCTGGTTTTTTTTTTACCCATATACGTAAGTGTAATTTTTTTTAGGGTCGCAAAGAAAAACCCTGGTAAATATATTGATAGGGTGTGAAACTTATACAAGATTTTTGTTATGATCACCATCTTTACCATATTTATCCGACCTATCCAGGAAAGCCATCCCAGTGAAATTTTTCTCAATTCATTCTTTATCTTGTTTATTAATGGGATATAATTTGCCTAATATACATTCTTTATGGAGGGAGTTAACTTTATTCCTAGGTAGCTTAATCCTTTTCCTTCCATGTAAAGGGGAAATCTTTTTGTAGAGTCTGTTTCTCTGTCTTTGGAATATTAGTATTTAATATCTCTGACTTTGAGGGCTTAATTTTTAAATTTAGCTATTCGTAGTATTTAATATGCTCAATAAATTAGGTAATGTTTATCTAGGGTTTACAACATATCATCTGTGTACACTGCAACCTTGTGTTCCACATCTCCTATCCTGATTCTTATTTTTAAGTCTACACTCTTTCCTACCATCGCTAGTAGTGGTTACAGAGATATTACAAATAGTAGGGGAGAAAGTGGACATCCCTGTCTTTTTCCATTGTACATTTTAAAAAAACTGTGATAAGGACCCGTTGACCTTCACCGCTGCTGATGGGCCACTATATAGCTTTTTTTTCCACTGTAACATTTTGGGCCCAATTCCTAATGCCTCTAACGTATCTATCATGAATCTCCAGTCCACACTATCAAAAGCTTTTCAGCATCATTCAAAAGAATTATCATCTGCATCTTTTCTCTGTTTGCTTTTTGCAAGAAAAGTAATGATTTCAGTCTATTGTGCCTATCTTATGTGCCTGGAATGAATCCCACTTGATCTAAGTGTATCTAATCCAACATCATCCTAGTTGCTAGTACTATAGCATATCATTTTGTGTCTATATTTAATAATGATTCCTTTGAGTGTTCTAGCAGCTGACTATATTAGCGCTCGCTTTATATCTATACATTTTTGTCTATATTTAATAATGATATAGGTCTATAACTAGCACATTGTGTCCAACCTTTCCCTTTTTTAGGTATACAGTGAGGAACAGAAGTATTTGAACACCCTGCGATTTTGCAAGTTCTCCCACTTAGAAATCATGGAGGGGTCTGAAATTCACATTGTGGGTGCATTCCCACTCTGAGAGACAGAATTAAAAAAAAAATTCAGGAAATCACATTGTATGATTTTTAAAGAATGTATTTGTCTTGCACTGCTGAACATAAGTATTTGAACACCTGAAAAAATCAGTGTTAATATTTGGTACAGAATCCTTTGTTTGCAATTACAGAGGTCAAACGTTTCCTGTAGTTCTTGACCAGGTTTGCACATACTGCAACAGGGATTTTGGCCCACTCCTCCACACAGATCTCCTCTAGATCTGTCGGGTTTCGGGGCTGTGGCTGAGCAACACAGAGTTTCAGCTCCCTTCAAAGATGTTCTATTGGATTTAGGTCTGGGGACTGGCTAGGCCACTCCAAAACCTTGATATGCTTCTTATGGAGCCACTCCTTAGTTATCTTGGCTGTGTGCTTCGGGTCGTTGTCATGTTGGAAGACCCAGACACGACCCATCTTCAATGCTCTGACTGAGGGAAGGAGGTTGTTGCTCAAAATCTCACAATAAATGGCCCCATTCATCCTCTCTTTAATACAGTGCAGTCATCCTGTCCCCTTCACAGAAAAGCACCCCCAAAGCATGATGTTACCACCCCCATGCTTCACAGTAGGGATGGTGTTCTTGGGATGCAACTCATCCTTCTTTTTCCTCCAAACACCACGAGTGAAGTTTAGACCAAAAAGTTCTACTTTGGTCTCATCTGACCACATGACTTTCTCCCATGCCTCCTCTGGATCATCCAGATGGTCATTGGCAAACTTCAGATGGGCCTAGACATGTGATGACTTGAGCAGGGGAACTTTCCGTGCAATGCATGATTTGAAACCATGACGGCATAGTGTTCTACCAACAGTGACCTTTGAAACTGTGGTCCCAGCTCTCTTCATGTCATTGATAAGCTCCTCTCTTGTAGTTCTGGGCTGATTCCTCACCTTTCTTATCATCAGTGATACCCCACGAGGTAAGATCTTGCATGGAGCCCCAGTCCGAGGGAGACTGACAGTCGTCTTTAGCCTCTTAGCCCCATAGCCCTTTCCAGCCTTGTGGAGGCCCACAATTTTGTCTCTGGTGTCTTTTGACAGCTGTTTGGTCTTGCCCATGGTAGTAGTTGGCATCTGACTGACTGTGGGGTGGACAGGTGTCTTTAAAGAGCTCAGACAGGTGCTACTAAAATAGATTAATGAGTGGAGTAGAGGTGGACTTTTTAAAGGCACAGTAACAGGTCTTTGAAAGCCAGAATTCTTGCTGTTTTTAGGTGTTCAAATACTTATGTTCAGCAGTGCAAGACAAATAAATTCTTTAAAAATCATGTTATTTGATGTCCTGAATTTTTTTTTAAATTCTGTCTCTCAGAGTGGGAGTGCACCTACAATGTGAATTTCAGACCTCTCCATGATTTCTAGGTGGGAGAACTTGCAAAACTGCAGGGTGTTCAAATACTTCTGTTCCTCACTGTAATTGTTATATATGCCCGGAGCAACTGTTCTCTCATTTCCAACCCCTCTCCTAATGCATTCATATATATACACATTTTGGGAACAAGTTGTTCTTTAAATTTCCCATAATATCCCACAGTATATCCATCTGGTCAGGGGCTCCTTCCTGCTTCCATACTCTTCAATGCTATATTAATTTCCTCCTGTGATATTGGTTTTTCTACTGCTAATAATTTTGCTTCTTCCAGTCTTGGTAAGCCAGCATCCTTTAAATATATCTGCCTTTTTTTCTTTCTCTCTGATTCTTAGATTTTACTACAAGTAGACTGCTGTAAAAAATTTTAAATGTGTTAGCGATATCAGTGGTTGAATGTACCATTTCTCCTGTTTCATCCTTGATTTTTTCTATAAATTTCTTTGATTTCTTTCCCCGTAATGTTCTCGTTAGATATTTTCCTGGTCTATTCCCCCACTGATATCTTTCCTTTGAAAACCTATGAAAAATCCTCCTCGTTTCTTGTTCCATAAGATCTTTTAACTCATCCCTTTTTAGAATTATATTCTGTTTTTTGTTTTTATGCAACTCTTTTTTTCCGCCCCTATCGAGATCAGGATTCCCCTGATATATGCCTTCTGTGCCTCCCAAGTTGTTACAACAGATACCTCGTCGGTCTCATTAGACAAAGTATTGCTCAATTTCCTTCTTTAATCTTTCTTCTACTTCTAAATCCTATAAAAGCATCTCGTTTAATCTCCACATAGTTATTTTATTCCACTCCCCTCCCACCAGTAATCTCGTTGTGACAGATGCATGGTCAGATGTAGATTTTACCAAAGACTCCCAAGAGTCTGTGCTCAATCAATATATAATCCAATCAGGAATATGTCCCATTCGCTGAAGAAAAGAAGGTATAATCTCTCTCTCTTGGATGTTTAACTCTCCAGGCAATAATCAGTTGACACTAATGCAGCATCTTTTTAACAGATTTTAGACTTTTACCTCCATCTCTCTGCACACGCTATGACATGTCCATCCATGGATCCATGTAGAAATTAAGGTCTCCTGCCACAATCAGATTACCCCTCTTAAAATCATTAAGTTTTCTTAGCATACCCTCAAGGAATACCGCTGGATTTTTATTGGGACAATAAATGTTTACTAATGTACATTCTAGTACCTGTAGGTTTCCTCTCAGAAATAGGAAGCAACCATCTAGATCCACCAGGCTTTCTTCCAAGGTTAATCTCACATTTTTTGCGAACCTGATTGCAACTCCTTTTGGCCGTTTTATTGGTGAGTCAGCATGATACCAGGTTGGGTAATATCTAGAGTATAGATTGACATTTGAGTCTTGAGATATATGTGTCTCTTGCAGAAACACTACCTCAATAGAGAGTTCATGTATTTCCCTAAGGATCTTATGCCTTTTAGTCGGAGTATTCAATCCTTTTACATTGTATGTCATGAAGTTGATCATACTCATTTATGTTACTATTTCTATTCTTGTCTAAATTTCCATTTTAAGGGGTTTAGATATAAACAGTTTGGAACCAGAAGATTTCCCCCACCCAGTCCCCCACTTCCCCCTTCCCCATCCTTTCCCTCCTCCCTCATCTCCCCAGTTTCCCCAACCTTCCTCCCTCATTCCCTCCCTACTCTTTAGTACCCCTTGGCCTAATTCTAGCCCTGGAATCTGTTGTGGTTTGTTGCCACTCATGCTTCCTATTCCGGGGGGAGACTCAAAACACACATGCTCATTCTGACCCCTTACTCTCATCTTTGGGGCCAAGAATTTAGTAGCATGTTTGGCATCCTGACATCCCGCTGTTTTCTAACAAAAAATTCCTTCTCTATCAGCATCATAGTTCCCTCCTTCCTAATCCTCTTACTTTATCAGTCACTAAACCTGTCCCATATCATCTATTACTTTCCCCTATGGCCTTTATGAACCACTTCAAGAGAAAGACAGCTAATTACATACACTAGTGGCATAAAGAGAGGGAAGAGGAAGCTAGAGAGAGATGAAGATCAGAGGAAAAAAATAAATAAAATATATATATACAGTCATGGCCGAAATTGTTGGCACCCTTGATATTTTTCCTGAAAATCAAGTATTTCACACAAAAAAGGTATTGCATTAACACATGTTTTGCTATACACATGTTTATTCCCTTTGTATGTATTGGAACAAATATAAAACAGAGGCAGAAAAGCAAATATGACATAATGTCACACAAAACCCCAAAAATGGGCTGGACAAAAGTATTGGCACCCTTAACTTAATATTTGGTTGCACACCCTTTGGAAAACATAACTGAAATCAGTCGCTTCCTATAACCATCAATAAGCTTCTGACACCTCTCACCCGGAATTTTGGACCACTCTTCCTTTGCAAACAGCTCCAGGTCTCTCTTATTGGAAGGACACCTTTTCCCAACAGCAATTTTAAGATCTCTCCACAGGTGTTCAATGGGATTTAGATCTGGGCTCATTGCTGGCCACTTCAGAACTCTCCAGCGCTTCTTTGCCATCCATTTCTGAGTGCTTTTTGACGTATGTTTGGGGTCATTGTCCTGCTGGAAGACCCAGGATCTTGGACGCAAACCCAGCTTTCTGACACTGGGCCCTACAGTGCGACCCAAAATCCTTTGGTAATCCTCAGATTTCATGATGCCTTGCACACAGTCAAGGCACCCAGTGCCAGAGGCAGCAAAACAACCCCAAAACATCATTGAACCTCCACCATATTTTACCGTAGGTACTGTGTTTTGTTCTTTGTAGGCCTCATTCCGTTTTCGGTAAACAGTAGAATGATGTGCTTTACCGAAAAGCTCTATCTTGGTCTCATCTGTCCACAAGACGTTTTCCCAGAAGGCTTTTGGCTTACTCAAGTACATTTTGGCAAACTGTAGTCTTGCTTTTTTATGTCTCTGTGTCAGCAGTGGGGTCCTCCTGGGTCTCCTGCCATAGCGTTTCATTTCATTTAAATGTCGACGGATAGTTCGCGCTGACACTGATGCTCCCTGAGCCTGCAGGACAGCTTGAATGTCTTTGGAACATGTTTGGGGCTGCTTATCCACCATCCGGACTATTCTGCGTTGCAATCTTTCATCAATTTTCCTCATCCGTCCACGACCAGGGAGATTAGCTACAGTGCCATGGGTTGCAAACTTCTTGATAATGTTGCGCACTGTGGACAAAGGCAAATCTAGTTCTCTGGAGATGGACTTGTAACCTTGAGATTGTTGATATTTTGCCACAATTTTGGTTCTCAGGTCCTCAGACAGTTCTCGTCTCCTCTTTCTGTTGTCCATGCTTAGTGTGGCACAGACAGACACACAATGCAAAGGTTAAGTGAACGTCTCTCCTTTTTATCTGCTTTCAGGTGTGATTTCTATATTGCCCACACCTGTTACTTGCCCCAGGTGAGTTTACAGGAGCATCACATGCTTGTAACATTCTTATTTATCCGCAGTTGTGAAAGGGTGCCAATACTTTTGTCCAGCCCATTTTTGGAGGTTTGTGTGACATTATGTCGAATTTGCTTTCTTTCCTCCCTTTTTTTGTTTTGTCCCAATACACACAAAGGGAATAAACATGTGTATAGCAAAACATGTGTTAATGCAATACGTTTCGTGAGAAATACATGATTTCCTGGAGAAATATCAAGGGTGCCAACAATTTCGGCCATGACTGTATATATGGGGGGGGGGAGTCCCCTCTGAGCCGTCATTCCTCTTCTCAATACCATTTACAATCTGTTTTTGGAAACCAGCTGGCACATCTCTTTTTCTAACACTACACTCTCCTTGACCCTTTCAGATCATCCCGTAATGTCCACTTTCTGTAGATCTAATCTGTCGCAGAAGTCACTTAATTCTTCTGGGAATCTCAATCTCACCGATTTCCCATCTTTCCACCCAATCAGACAAGCAGGAAATCCCCAGTTGTATTGACCATTTTTCTCCCTCATGCAGCTGGGTGAAAAGAAGGATTCATCTGCGGTCTGAGGTACACTAAAGAGTTTTAATGCTCTTAAAGGAGAGACTGTTTCTATCCTCATTTTATGTACATAGTTGGCAGAAAGTTGTCCTTAAGTTTACAGTTCCATTGGGCATCCCATATACCCCTACACCCCATCCAAGTTGGTAACCCTTTAATAAAATCACAAAACCAACCTCAAGGACTGTACTGATTCTGAATGCAAAGTGTGAAAAATGTGAGTTGCCTGGCTGTGCAGAGCTTTAGGGGGACCTAAAACTCAGTGACTCCTAAGGGGGTAGGGCTACGCTACTAATCCCCTGTCTGAAGAGGGCTACATTGGTGGACCTTACCCACGTAGAATGTGAATAAACAGTGGGATATCCCTGTATTGATGCCACTCTGGTTCTTACAACACCTTAGTGCTATGATGCCATGATTGTATATGCTCTTTTGAAGTTTTTTTGGGGGGTCACCAGCAGCTTGGGGAGTGAGAGCTAAGTTTGTCCATTGGAATTGCATTGACTTTTCTCGGTCAAAGACTTTTTCCATATTATGAGATGGTGCTATCAGTAGAAGAAAGACTCCTAAGAGACTTTATTGACTAAAGGGTTTAAACAATAGTGTTGAGTGTGCATTTATATGTTTAATAAAATTTACATTTTGTAATGCGCTAGGTCTTTGTACTCTCTTGTTTGTGTTTTTGTTGTTTACTATTAAGAGTCCCCTATCTGAAGAGGGCTGCATTGGTGGAGCATTTATGTGAATGAATACTGGGATGTTCCTGTATTTATGCCAATCTGTTTCTCACAACACCTTAGTGCTATGGTGCCATAATTTTATATTATATATATATGAAGCACTACCCCCTTAGGAGTCGCTAAAAGATTTGGGTCCCTCTATAGTCTTGCACAGCCAGGCATCGCACATCTTCACAAAGGCTTGCATCCAGAGTCAGAAATCAGTCCTTGAGTGTTGGTTTTGTTGTTTTATTTAGGGGATTTGAACTGGGATAGGGTTAGGGTTGTACAGGATGCCCCCGGGTACTGATGAATTGAGGACAACTTCCTGGAACTATTTGCAAGCCTTCACTGCAACACAGTCTCTGTTGGAGAGCTAGCCAGTGTTTCTTTAATGTACCACCCCAGACCCTAGATGAACTTCTCCTCTTCGCCCAGCAATCTGGAGGTATCCCTGAACAAGGGATCCAATTCCTTCCATTGATAGGTGGCCAATCTGGTTTTCCATCAGAGTGCTCCTTCCCCTATCTGTCCAGGGGGTGTAGGTGTACTCACTCAGATCCTGTTCTATACCACTGGTGGCTGCTACCAGGCCTATTAGCCAGGCTCCTCCTTCCCTGCCATACAGGTGGTCCTCACTCTGAAGGCCAGTGAGCTCTGAAGTTTCTTCCTTTCCAGCTCCAGGCCTGCAAGTAGGCCCCATCCCACTGGGTCTTCTCGCAGCCTCCTGCCTTCAGCCTCACATCTTCCTCACTATCTTCCACCTGACCTCTCCTGCAACTGAGCAGGCTCCAACACTTTAAGGGTGGCCTAGCTCCCTGCCAAGCATTCTGTTGCGGATTGGCTAGGATCCCTCAAGAGTGAAAGTCAGCCACTCCTCAGATCCACCCACTGCCTCTAGGCCTTCCTCCAAAGCTCTAGAGCAGGGGGAAATTCTAGAGGTGCTGGCCTGCAGAGCCTCTCAGCTCCTGACCACAATTTGACCTTCTGGCTATCACACTCAGACTGCTACTCAACCCTCCTCCTATCAATTGAACACTAGTTCCCCCTAGCTAACTAGGAAGGTGCTACATATATAATTGTATAGCCATACAAAAAACATACAGAGAAGAAAAAGGGACTTTTTAAACACCAAAACTACAAAAGAAAAAATATTTTATATAAAAAAATACAAGTTTATTGAACATAGTACATCAATGAAAAGACATAGACAGAATACATAAAACATCATTTCTGATGCAAATGGCGATGATTGGACTATATATCACCAAAGAAGAAAATACCAACGTGTTTCAATTTATTGAATTTGTAATTTGAATTTTCTGCAGGTGGAAAGAGGTGAAATGCCAAAAGCAGTATTCTAGAAAATGATAAAATAATTCAATAATTCAATTGAGAAAAAAAACACACACACCATATGAAGAGTGACTCACATCGCCATTCATAAAAACAGAAATTCAGAGGATCCTTGCCGGTTAATTCCAGACATCATACAGATGGATAAGTCAATAAAGGCAATAAATATACCTGGACTAGATTACTGATGAGCTTCCCCTGTATGTGGTATCAAAGTGTGGAACCAACAAATTATTTCCACAAATGGTCTCTATACAAAAAATGAGATACGAAGTATAGCTACTCATAGAGATCAAACAACAAGCTAATAATAACAGATTGTATACCTCTATCTTGTATCAGGATGGAAACAGCCCAGAGAACCACCACAGCTACAGCTCCCACTTACAGAAAGTGCACTGAGACTAAACAGCTTATATAGCCATTAGAAATCAATGAAGCCACATGAAAAAGCACACCAGCTGCTCATTAGGTGATCAGTTAAACACTCAGTGACAGTCTCCCCTCACTAAAGATGTCCGCCGCTGGCATCTGGGCTGGCATGACCTCACTTCCAGTATATGCTCCATATCGGAACATCACTTTTGGTCCGGAGTAATCAGCGACGACATGCGTGTGTGTCCCAGAGTTGCCAAGCAACATACTGTATCTCCAATGCAAAGGGAGACAGAAAAACAAACGCTCAACCTAAGCAAAGGAGGGAAAGGACAAATAAAAGCCCCCATTCCACGAGTGATCGTGTATGGGGGCCAAACATGTCGGATGCATAACGATGCCATAGGGAAGACCAGCAAGGATAGCTAAAGGAAAGAAAGAAAAACAAAAAAGAAAAAAGAAGTGATAACAAGCAATATATAATGATGTTAACAATACAGTATAAACCTTCTCAAGAGAGATTATAAGATTACACAGCAAAAGGGAGATACAGGGAAAAAGATTTACCATATTTTCCAATATAGAGCGGTCAAAGGCAGAACACAAACTATCAATGATTAAACAGAAAAAAAAAATTTTTTTTAGAAACACAAGGCCAAACCCCGCAGTTAAAACACAGCAAACCAATAGATTCTTACATGCTAAAACTTCCACTGTCTCCCAGGATAGGTCCCAAGTTATAAATCTATCTTCATATATACTTTCCTCATGTAAAAGAGAGATTCTCTCTTTGGGTTTAAGTTTTTGTCCTACCATCAACATTGATAAATTTGATACCCTTAAAGATCTTCAATTGTTTGCTCGCAAAGTCATGTTACGTATTGCCTATGATAAATCCAGAGATCACTAAGGAAAAATTATCTATTCAGGAATGTAGAGCATTAAGGGACCTTACTCTTTTATATAAGGAAATTAATTCAGTAGATTTAATTGATGATTTGTATTTGGAGACTTTCCTTGAGACCCAACCAGATCCCGATTCACAAATTAAGAAAAAATTTAAAAAGAAATCTGACTTTTTTCCTTTGGTCTATACTAATCCAAATATAGCGGCATTTTTTAAATGTACTACAAAAGCCATTGAAAACATCTCTTCCATCACATCCAAACAATCCAATCTGACCCCAAGACAACAAGAAGCTCTTTTAAAATTACAACAGAATAAAGACATTATTATCAAACCAGCGAACAAAGGTGGTAATACTATCATTATGGACACCAATGATTATAAGAGAATGTGTCTCAACATCCTCCAAACTTGTGACTGGTATTGTCCTATTTCTGTGGAATGTATTGATACCTTTAATAGGGAATTCTATGACTTGATCTCTGACGCATATAATCGTAGAATTTGTTTTCAACAAATTTCCCACGTATCCCTTCTTTCTATGCTCTTCCCAAAATACACAAAAGATCTATGGACCCTCCAGGGTGTCCCATTATATCAGGAAACCAAAGTCTCACTGAAAATGCGAGTAAGTGGGTGGAGTCGTTTCTGAGACTTTTTGTGTTAAGCTTGCCATCCTAAGTCAAAGACACAATTCATTTTTTGCGTAGCATTGAAAACTTGCATATTCCTTCCTCTGCCATTCTGGTAACCATCGATGTAGAGGCATTATACTGCTCGATTCCTCATGACAAAGGAATCAATGCCATTAAACATTTTTTTAGACAGAGCACACAACATTCTGAGCTTTTGTTTGATTTTGTTCTGGACATTCTTGCATTCATTCTTCAACATAATGTTTTTACTTTTGATGGTTCCCATTTCCTCCAGGTGCAGGGTATTGCTATGGGGACATGCTGTGCCCCATCCTATGTCAACCTGTGCCTGGGGGAATGGGAGTTTTCTTCTTTCTGAGCAATTTTTCATGTTTTCTGACCACATTATGTCTTGGTTGAGATACATTGATGATGTGTTTTTGATATGGGACGGCCCAACTGATAAATTACAGAAATGTTTGAAAATCATGAACAAGAGCAACTATAACCTGGCTTTCACTGTGGCTTATAATCCCCCCAAAAATAACCTTTTTGGATGTTCAAATTGAAATTGCCTCAGATTGAACACTTTCCAGCAATCTTTATAGAAATCCTACGGCTGGCAATACTATTTTAAGAGCTAACAGGTTTTATCCCTCACCTCTCTTAAATTCAGTTCCATATTCTCAATATTTAAGATTAAGGTGGAATTGTCAGAATGACACAAATTTCAAAATTGCTGTTGATGATTTAAGACAAAGATTGCTTGAAAGAGACTCTTCTAAGACTTGCCTACGTAAGGCATTTAATAGAGCTCTGAAACAATCACGTACAAAATTACTTTTTGAACCATCTGTAAGAAATGCTAGGCATTTAGAAAACCCCCCTGTTAGAATTATAACAGCTTATAACAATCAGCATTCCTTGGTCAGGAAGTATATTAATAGATATTGGCATTTATTTACTTCAGATCCTAAAATTGCCAAATATTTTCCTTCTGCGCCTCAAATTACATATAGAAGAGCTCCCTCCTTGAAAGATAAATTAGTCAAAAGTAATTTTGCCTCCGGAGACTATAACAGCTCTGACATAGAAAAAAGTACCATCCCCTGCAGAGCTTGTAATTATTGCAGATTTATCTTTCAAGATCTTTGTCCAACACTTCCCAATGGAAAGACTTTTCATCCGAGACAGTCTGTTGACTGTCTCTCAAGTGGGGGTTGTCTACATTATGTCTTGACCCTGTGGAGCCTCCTATATGAGATTATAAGGTGACAGAGCAAGATTCAGGGAAAAAGTTTTCCCATATCTACCAATAGACAGCGGTCACAGGCAGAACACAAACTATCCATAATTAAACAGAAAAATACAAAAAATAATATAAATATAGAAATCAATTCCATTCTATAAAAAACCAAGACACACAATCTAGGGCTCCATAATTACAGGTCATGTTCTGATTTGCCAGAAACAAAGTCTTCTAAGAATGGTTTAAAGCTTATGTTCTCAGTTAATCCTGGAAATATATTAGCTTTTAAATGATGAATGAAAGGGTGCCCACTGCACATGTGCGAGCCGCGCTGCGCATTGTGAATGGTCCCGCAGTCTTTTGGGACCTGCCACATGTCCCAGAAGACTGCGGGGGGGAGGAGAACTTCTGCTTCCAATCTCCTAGGCAGTCAGAGCGGAAGTGAGAGCAGGTACCTGTCATAATCAGGTACCCACCTACCTCCCCAAAGATGCCAATCCTTCATGGGGAGCGGGGGATGAGTCCTTAAAGTGGAACTTCCCCTTTCGGGTGGAGCTTGGCTCTAACATATGTATACGTTCATTCATATTAATATGTACCATTTTCTGTATGTTCCCACAGTGAGTCTGAGCTGAAATTAATATTTCCTCAGATTTACAAAACTTTAATACAAGTGACTATAATTTTTTAAAAATCTTATTGGACAAAAGAGGTCTATTTATAAATATTTTTCACCCAAGAGTTGCACAATTTCACTCAGGATTTCCACATTTTTCATTTGAATCCCATTAAAAGAATCAAATACCAGGTAAAATTTGCCAAAGACTTTTCAGTTTTAACCCTGCTTTATTTCAAAGTTGCCAGTTGTCTGTTTTGTAGTATCTTGTCTGTAAAGATTGTCTTGCAACATATTTCCTTTTCATTAAAATGATATTTAAAAATTGATTAGTTGAAACTCTAAGGCTTCATGTACATGAGCAGTTCCTAAACTCGAGTTTAGGAGCTTTTGGCATTTTTTTGCCAAAGCTCCTAAACTCAACTCCATAAAAGCCTGTGTGTCCATGTACAGATAGGGTTTTAGCAGAGTTTAGGAGCTGCCGCATTTAGGTGAGGTTAAAGCTAGAAGAATCACGCTCAGGATAGGAAAAGCCACAGCAAAATTGTGGTACCCCGGTTGCCACGTTTTTCGCGGCCGGGAAGGCTCATGTACATGGAGCCTAAATCCTCTTATCAAAAATGAAAGAATCTTTGCGGCTGTGTTAATTGCTTGGTTGACTTGCCCCAGTGATGCTCCCTTTTAGTCTTCTGGTGCTTATAGATTGTTATTATTATTATTATACAGTATTTATATAGCGCCAACAGTTTGCTCAGCACTGTACTTTATAATAGGAGACAGTACATGAGACAACACAGTAACAATACAATACAATACACAGGGGGTTTAAGGGCCCTGCTCCTTGGAGCTTACAATCTAGGAGCGAGGGGATAGTGGTACAGGAGGAAATAGCTGTGGGGGATGGAGTGTTAGGAAGAGTGGAGGAGATCGGCAATTAAGTGAGGGCGGGGTAGGCTTCCCTGAAGAGATGGGTTTTCAGGGTGCGCCTAAAGGTGAGGAGGGTAGGTGACAGTCTGATGGATTGGGGTAGTGAGTTCCAGAGGATGGGGAAGCCCTGGAGAAGTCCTGGAGATGGGCATGGGAGGAGAAGACCAGGGAACTAGAGAGTAGGAGGTCTTGTGAGGAGCGGAGAGTGCGTTTTTGGGTGGTAGATGGATATCAGGTCGGTGATGTAGTTTGGGGCAGTGTTATGAACAGCTTTGTACGTCAATGTTAGTAATTTGAATTTTATGCGTTCGGCAATCGGAAGCCAGTGGAGGGATTGGAAGAGGGGGTTGGTGGATATGGAGCAGTTAGTAAGGTGGATGAGCCTGGCCTCAGAATTCAGGATAGACTGAAGCGGGGATAGCCTGTGTTGAGGTAGGCCGGTGAGGAGGGAGAAACTAAGTTATCACATAAGCCTGAAAATCTCTGCATAAGGTAAGGCAGATACATCACACCCTAACTGTCAAAAATAGGGATCCTGATGTGGTATATTTGTGAATTACATTTGGCATTGCTCTTTATTGTCTGTCTTATTTAAATATATTTATATAGTTATTTCCAGTAAATAAATGGTGTTTTATTTGTGTTTACTGTAATTATATAGCACTAATGTATTATGGTCTACCAATCCTTTGATGTATTGTCCGCATTAGTTTTCTTTTTTCCTTTATTTTGCCTGGTGATCCAGTCCGTAACATACATCCTGTCTTATTGGGCCCCCACTCTGGAAGAAGTAGTAAATTAGATACCTTTGGACAGCTTTGTCCGTCTGGGGGGAGGGGAATGTAGACTAGCAGATTTGGATGGACTTGACTAAAACATTTAAGCTAAACTCCAGCTAACACTCTATAAGCAGTTATAGCAACAGGTTATTTTTCCTTTTTGTAATAAAGCTTTTATATAAGTAAATAAAAGCTGATCATTGAAAGCATCCTTGTCAGTGGTAAATGGTTTGTCTAATCTTTCTAACTGCTGCATAAAACTACATGCAAAACAGCATGTTCTGTTGAAAAATAACAGACTTTTTGGCCAGATCACCAGGTGAAAGTAAAGGGTAAAGCCTAAAAAAGAAAACGAATGCAACCACGACATCTAAGAATCAGTGAGCTGCAATTTAATACATTTTTGTTTCTTGGATTTAAGACCACTTTAAGAGTTATAAGAATGCTATGTTATTGTGATAGTCTTGCAAAAATGGTTAATATAAGCCATTGCCGAGTGTGATGACACACAATATTAACACAATAAAAAAACATATAGGTGGATATTTACTAAGACTGGAGAGAGCAAAATCTGGTTCTGCTCTATAGAAACCAATCAGCTTGTTTGTTAAAGCTTCACTGAACAAGCTGAAGTTAGAAACTGATTGGTTACTATGCACAGCTGCACCAGATTCTAAGTGCTCCAGTTTTAGTAAATCTCCCCCCTAATGTAAACACCAGTCATTTGAAATATTTACTCTATTTAGAGGGAATGGTACAATCAGGGGCGGACTGACAATTCATGGGGCCCTCGAGCAATAGGGGATCATGGGGCCCTTGTGTCCTTGCCCAAACTCAAAAAAGCCTATGAAAAAGGTACCAGGGGCATCTCATGGGGTCCCCTACTGACCCTGGGCCCTCAATAGGGGATCATGGGGCCCCTGTGTCCTTGCACAAACTCAAAAAAGCCTATGAAAAAGGTACCAGGGGCATCTCATGGGGCCCCCTACTGAGCCCGAGTTTCCAAATGGTCAGTCCGCCCCTGGGTACAATGAAAAAATTATTATTTTATAATATTTTATATTGGTTAGACTACTGTCTTTCCCAATCCCAAACCATAATTTACTCGAAGTTCTGTTTCTTCTTGTTTAAAGAAGATATTTATTTAATACTCACATGTTCTGAAGAGTTCTGCAGTGTTCACACCTCCAGAGGGAGTTACTGCAGCATAATGAGCCTTTGCAAACTGGCTGTGTTGCTTTAGCTGTGTGCTTGGAATGACATAGGTTGGTGCAGTAGAGATCTTCAGCTGCAGTTTACTTATGTGTAGATTTACAAAGATCCCTAAATCCTCCTTAGCTACATTTATATATTAAATAAGGTGAATGGCTTGATTCAGTAAATTAAATCTTTACTGTTAATTAAACTGCAAGAGGCTATTTGTAAAAGAGTAGAGGATACAAAAAACAAAAAGAACAAAAACAGAGTTGTTGCTCATACTAACCAATTCAATTCATAGATTTATTTTAAAAGAAAATACAAACTCAAACCTAATTGGTTTCTCTAGAGCGATAGTTATTTTTTGTTAATGTTTTAATTACGCGTCTTCCTTAAAAAACAGTCCTAATTATAACTTGTACATTCAGAGCACAAAATGTTTACTTTTCCTTAGTGGAAGGTGACTTGATAAAAAAACACTTTTATTGTATGGAGAGAGGGAATCTGTAAAGGCTTCTCTAGTACAGACATAATGGAGAAAATTTAGAATTTGCAGTTTCCATTTACTGTTGGTGACAATGGCAGTTTTTTCATGTACCCTAACTGTCCACGTCCTGATGTACTACATTCGCAGTTGGAAGCAGGTCCACTGCAACCAAGTTTTCAAAAATATTTTGAAGTGCAACGGACATTGATTTTACATACTATATCTTTTAAAAAAACAGTAAGGGGTATTTGCTAAAACTGGAGAGTGCAAAATCAGGTGCAGCTCTGCACAGAAACCAATCAGCTTCTAGGATTTATTGCCAAAGCTTAATTGAACAAGCTGAAGTTAGAAGCTGATTGGCTACAATGTACAGCTGCACCAGATTCTGAGTGTACCAATTTTAGTAAATCTCCCCCAATATGTGAGATTTAAAACAAATCCTCAGTGACCTACTTATTGCAGGCAATGTGGAGTAATTCAGCCTGAATGTTTACAGCAGAAGTACTGTAGTCACTCTTCCAGCAGCTCAGACTGACAGATCTAATTTAAAAAAAGAGCAGGCACACGGGAAAATACTGCATGACTTCACTGATTCTATTAACTTTAAAAATGTATTATTTCACAGGGCCTGCAGCTATGCAGGTCAGTGATGGCCTGTTTCAAAGCTTATTTAATTGTTGTTAAGAATATGTCAATACTTGTATGTCCACACAGGGCCATCTTAATAGCATCATGGGCCCCTGGACAATGTAAGGCACTAGGGCCCCTACCAGCATGCCCCAATTTAAGCACCTACTCTCAAGAATTAAAGTATAAATAGTTGATAGAATTAAACATATATTTATTAGTACTTTTAATAAAATTGATTTTAAACAATAAGAAAGCATGCCATAAATTACAGACTAATCAAAAAAAGGGCACAGTAATGGGGGGGGGGGGGTGGGGTGAGGCAGGAGGGCACAGTACTGGTTCTGGGTTGCTGCCTAGGCCATCCTGGGACAGCTTAGTAAAAAGTGTGACTGTCCCAGCAAATCCAGGACAGTTTTCATGTATGCAGTAATGCAGTGCTATCATGGGGCCTGCATGCACCTGGGGCCCTTGGGCAGTGCCCAGAGGTGCCCATACATTAAGACAACCTGACCATGGGTTAATTTTCAAGAAAATTTTTGAGACATACAGTTTGCCACATCACTGAAGACTAAATTCCAGGAAACATTTTCCAACTGCTAAGTGAAGTAATTTAAAGTAATATGAAGGCTACTTTCACACTGCTCTGCTTAACAAATATATCAAAAACGCATATGCATTTTTGCTGCATTTTTACAAATTTTTGCTGCGGTGCATTGCATTTTTCCCCACTGGACAAAGCATTTCCCACAGGTCCACTGTATTTTGATGCGTCTTTCATTTATTTCAATGGAGGGATGTGTTTTGGTGCTTTTTTTTTAACTGAACAAGCATGCACCAAAAAATGCAGAAATCAGAATTTTTTCACCGCCACTGCAGCCAATCGATCAGTGTAAAGAGCACCATAGGATTTAAAGGGAGGCAGTTTTCTTTTACTTTTCTTCTGCTTTTTTTACTGAAGATTGCACCAAATGCGGATCAGTGAGAAAGAAGCCTAAACCCTCAGTTTTTAAGCACTTTCATCGTCTGATTTATCCACTTACTGAACGTACAACTTCTTTATCTTTTATTCTTTGCCTATATTCCTGTTTATGCTAGTGCCATGAATGTTGCCCCAGGTTTCCTGTTTTAGGGTGGTTCTTCTTTTACAGTATTCTATGGAGCCAACCTTGCATGTAGGGACTAATATTGGGTCTCCTTGCATCAACAGAAACACACAGCATAGTAGCCTAGGATAGCAAAGCACTCCCCTACCGTTCCCTCCTCATCCCTCCTTTCTCCAAACTAACAGATGGACTCAAGACTGCACTGTCCACTGTTAACTCTTTCCTTTGAAGACTGGAAATTCGGGGAAGCAGCACTGAGAGAACAGAAGGCAGCAGCATTGAAATTTGTAAACTGCAGATGCCGACGTGAGATTTTTAGGAGCCCTTCTATATTAACCACCTCCTGCCCACCATATAGTAATATGACGGACGCAAGGTGGTTCTCTCGTTCTGGGAGGACGTCATATGATGTCCTCCCATTCTCACTGCGCATGCGTGACTCCCAGAGCGCGCAGTGCGGCGATCGGCAGTGCGCTGTGTTCCTCAGACACAGCGGATCACCGATCCACGGAAAGAGCCAAAGATGTCGGCTCGGTCATGTGATCAGCTGTGTCCAATCACAGCTGATCACATGTAAACAGGGAAACGCCGGTTATTGGCATTTCTCTCCCCACGAGCTGTCACGCTGACAGCTCGTGAGGAGAGGAGAGCCTTTAATCGGCATTCCTTGGAGGGGACATGTACACAGATCATCAGAGCACTGATGATCAGTGTGCCCTGATGATCTGTGTAGCCCCAGCAGCGCCACCTGTCAGTGTCCATCAATGCTAGCTCTCAGTGCTCATCCATGCCACCTGACAGTGCCCATCAGTGCCACATTTCAGTGCCCATCAGTGCCACATCAATACCACATATCAGTGCCCATCTGAGCTGCCTTTCAGTGTCACCTATCAATGCCAGTCAGTGCCACCTATCAGTGCTGCCAATCAGTGCCACCTATCAGTGCCAGTCAGTGCCGCCTATCAGTGCCAATCAGTGCCGCCTATCAGTGTGCATCAGTGCCGCCTATCAGTGCCACCTAACAGTGCCAGTCAGTGCCACCTATCAGTGCCAGTCAGTGCCACCTATCAGTGCCACCTAACAGTGCCAGTCAGTGCAACCTATCAGTGCCAGTCAGTGCCACCTATCAGTGCCAGTCAGTGCCACCTATCAGTGCCATATATGAGTGCTGCCTTTCAGTGCCCATCAGTGATGCCTGTCAATGCCCACCATTGGTACCTACCAGTGCCTCCTCATCAGTGCCACCTATCAGTGTCCATCAGTGCAACTTATCAGTGCCCATCACTGCAGCCTTATTAGTGCACATCAGTGAAGGAGACAAATCACTTAATTACAAAATTTTATAACAAAAACCAAGAAAAAATGTTTTTTTTTCCAAAATTTTCTGTGGTTTTTGTTTTGTTTAAGAAAAAAATAAAAAAAAACCCAGAGGTGATTAAATACCACCAAAATAAAGCTCTATCTGTCACAAAAAAATTCTCAAAATTTCATATGGGTACAGTGTTGCATGACCGCTCAATTGTCATTCAAAGTGCAACAGCGCTGAAAGCTGGAAATTGCCCTGGGCAGGAAGGGGGTATAAGTGCCCTGTAGGCAAGTGATTAAAGGCCTTTCTTATTAAAAGGGTATCTGCACTGACAGTTTCACTTAGTCCCCCTGCTAAGTCCCACAGACACATGTTGATCCTGTCAGTGAAGCCCACCTAATGCAGCTTATTACGATGGGGTGGCAATGATGCTGCATTGCTCTTGAATTCAGGTCAGAGCTGCCGCATATTGGCTGTGCCTGTTACACTACAGTGGGATAAAAAAATTCTGCAGAGGGTGTGGCTATTAGCATTCTCATTGCTGATTCACAAGCCTATAGTTTGTCAGTCAACACCTGATCACAATTATTCAAGCTCACTGCTTTCTGGGGGTGCAACATTGACCCTGTTCCTGAATACCTCCCACTGGGAGCTGCAGCCTCTGAAAGGAGAACCATGTGAGACACAATTTAGAGATTCTTTTTTTTAGTTTATGAGGCTTGTGCATCACGTGTACTGTAACTAGATCTGGTACTTGTTTAGATTGTCATAAAGTTATATATATATATATATATATATATATATATATATATATATTACACAGTATATCTTGAATTTTTTATTCCATCACATTTTCTGCCTTGTGAACTATATCAGACTATTTTCTTATTCTGTGAATGCTGCTACTGTCTGCATTCCAAAGGCATAAATCACATAGTGAA
The DNA here is from genome assembly GCF_062004578.1 of Staurois parvus. Lineage (NCBI taxonomy): Eukaryota > Metazoa > Chordata > Amphibia > Anura > Ranidae > Staurois > Staurois parvus. The sequence goes on from NW_028317982.1 coordinate 3,917,136, forward strand.
ATGTTTTAAAATCTCTACACATTCCTGTGACCAGCTGAGGCAGAAGTTAAATCTCTAACCCCTTCATAGCTGAGCAGAAAGGAGGAGGAAAAGAGGAAGGGAAATAGTTGAATAAAGGAAGGAAAGGGAAAAGGAAGAAAAAAGGAGAGGGGGGGGAGGGAGAGGTAAAAAACAGGAAAAAGACAAATGACATATTACTTATAGTAGTGAGTGCCATTCATGGTGGAGGCCTTCAGGAATACAAATCTCAAGTTGAAAAAATCCAATATACTGTACTTCCCTCTTACACAAGAGGGAAAAAACGGTCTCCACCTAGCATGGGGGGGGGGGGGGGTTTAACGTGACCTATAATTAGGGATTGTAAGAGAGAGGAAATGAAATTCTGTGTTAATTGTATACATTACGTAGCTTGCATACACTTACAATGAAAAAAATATATCTGTCTGATACCAGATCCAAATTAATAATGAACAATAATCTAAAAATAATAATAACTAGAAAAGCTACAATTTCTGGGGAAATTGTGTGAAGTGTTCTTGCCTCCACCAGTAGTCTACAACTGGAGTGGGCGGAGTAACTGGGTGGAGTGGCTTGAGTAACTGTTGTGTGGTTGGAGTGGCTGGAGTAACTGTGAAAAGGTCACTGGGCGGCGAGTTGCAAACAAATGGTCATATTGTGAAAACTATCAGGACTATGGCTTAGCCGTGGACATTTTTAGTGGCAGCAGGGATAGCTGAACGTTTTGATATAAGATTTGTGTAGGTGGGCTTGAAAATGAGGGAGTGATGGCAGTTTAGAAATCATGTCCTGATTTTTCAGCTCACACTCTAGCTTTTGTCAGCTCCCACTCTAGTTTTGAACTTTCCGCCATTCATTCCTATGGGACCAATTTCACCACAAAAACACTGATGTTTCGTGAACCATTCGGCGAAACATTCCACAAAGTAATAGCACACCAATCCACACGTTTCGGTATATTACTGTGGAGTAACTGGGTGGAGTGGCTTGAGTCACAGTCGCAGTTTAGAAATTGTCCTTCAAATTTGAGGTGGCTAGAGTGGAGTTTCAATGAATGTCAGTGGAGTTTCAATGAATGACAAAAACGCCAATATTTAGTGAACTATTCGGTGAAACGTTCCACAAAGTAATAGCACACCAATCGGGAACAATCTGCACGTTTCGGTATATTACTGTCTATGTAGTTTCAAAACTGTGGGAGGAGTTAGGGTGGTAAATTTGGCTATAATAATAAGAATATATACAGTCAGGTCCATAAATATTGGGACATCGACACAATTGTAACATTTTTGGCTCTATACATCACCACAATGGATTTGAAATGAAACGAACAAGATGTGCTTTAACTGCAGACTGTCAGCTTTAATTTGAGGGTATTTGCATCCAAATCAGGTGAACGGTGTAGGAATGACAACAGTTGGCATATGTGCCTCCCACTTGTTAAGGGACCAAAAGTAATGGGACAGAATAATAATCATAAATCAAACTTTCACTTTTTAATACTTGGTTGCAAATCCTTTGCAGTCAATTACAGCCTGAAGTCTGGAACGCATAGACATCACCAGACGCTGGGTTTCATCCCTGGTGTTGCTCTGCCAGGCCTCTACTGCAACTGTCTTCAGTTCCTGCTTGTTCTTGGGGCATTTTCCCTTCAGTTTTGTCTTCAGCAAGTGAAATGCATGCTCAATCGGATTCAGGTCAGGTGATTGACTTGGCCATTGCATAACATTCCACTTCTTTCCCTTAAAAAACTCTTTGGTTGCTTTTGCAGTCTGCTTTGGGTCATTGTCCATCTGCACTGTGAAGCGTCCAATGAGTTCTGAAGCATTTGGCTGAATATGAGCAGATAATATTCCCGAAACACTTCACAATTCATCCGGCTGCTTCTGTCAGCAGTCACATCATCAATAAATACAAGAGAACCAGTTCCATTGGCAGCCATACATGCCCACGCCATGACACTACCACCACCATGCTTCACTGATGAGGTGGTATGCTTAGAATCATGAGCAGTTCCTTTCCTTCTCCATACTCTTCTCTTCCCATCACTCTGGTACAAGTTGATCTTGGTCTCATCTGTCCATAGGATGTTGTTCCAGAACTGTGAATGTCATTTGGCAAACTCTAATCTGGCCTTCCTGTTTTTGAGGCTCACCAATGGATTACATCTTGTGGTGAATCCTCTTTATTCACTCTGGTGAAGTCTTCTCTTGATTGTTGACTTTGACACACATACACCTACCTCCTGGAGAGTGTTCTTGATCTGGCCAACTGTTGTGAAGGGTGTTTTCTTCACCAGGGAAAGAATTCTTCGCTCATCCACCACAGTTGTTTTCCATGGTCTTCCGGGTCTTTTGGTGTTGCTGAGCTCACCGGTGCGTTCCTTCTTTTTAAGAATGTTCCAAACCGTTGTTTTGGCCACGCCTAATGTTTTTGCTATCTCTCTGATGGGTTTGTTTTGTTTTTTCAGCCTAATGATGGCTTGCTTCACTGATAGTGACAGCTCTTTGGATCTCATCTTCAGAGTTGACAGCAACAGATTCCAAATGCAAATAGTACGCTTGAAATGAACTCTGGACCTTTTATCTGCTCATTGTAGTTGGGATAATGAGGGAATAACACACCTGGCCATGGAACAGCTGAGAAGCCAATTGTCCCATTACTTTTGGTCCCTTAACAAGTAGGAGGCACATATGCAAACTGTTGTAATTCCTACACCGTTCACCTGATTTGGATGTAAATACCCCCAAATTAAAGCAGACAGTCTGCTGTTAAAGCACATCTTGTTTGTTTCATTTCAAATCCATTGTGGTGGTGTATAGAGCCAAAAATGTTAGAATTGTGTCCATGTCCCAATATTTATGGACCTGACTGTATGTGAGATAATAGTAAGTGGTCTTGCCATGTAAGAACACTTAATTAAAATTTCAAATTAGATCTAAATATATCCCTGACAATGCATAGGTTCCATCATTGTTCTCAACTCCAATTCTTTCTAACATATTTCAAGCTACAGCTACCTATGCAAAGGCAGCATGTTAAACAAGATAACATCCAGGCTACAAAAATATTGTTTTATTACAAGAGATGTATATTCTTACATGCATCCCCTGTGTATTTCTTACAGATCTGTGCAGAAATAGAGCATGCATCAACTTCTGCACTTTACCTTTGTACAGCTGTTTTCCTGTAATAAAGACCATTCATTGCTGCTCTCTCTCCTTGAGCAGGATGACTGGTCTTGTAACCACCCCCACCCCTCCCTGTTGTTGTCTGCAGTCAGCCTGTAGTGGGTGGAACCTGCTGGACTCCTCCTACAGCTCTGTTCTCTGCACAGGCTACAGAGTTATGGTGCCACAGCTACATTTACAAGGTAATATCTGGGTTTGAAAAGGTTGTGGCTATTGAGGAGTATATTTAAATGAAAGTTTTTGTGTCTGGTGTTCAGCCTGAACCAGCATTCAGTAGTCTGGTAAACATATAGTAATGACTCCAATTAAATCTCTCTAAAACCGATCTAGTAATATCACCCTCCCATGCCCTCCTTCATGACTTTTCCATCAAGATCAGTAATGAAACTATCAGTCCCTCCCCTCATGCCAGAGTGCTACAGTATCTCACAGAAGTGAGTACACCCCTCACATTTTTGTAAATATTTTATTCTATCTTTTCATGTGAGGACACTGAAAAAATGACACTTTGCTACAATGTAAAGTAGTGAGTGTACAGCTTGTATAACAGTGTAAATTTGCTGTCCCCTCAAAATAACTCAACACACAGCCATTAATGTCTAAATCGCTGAGTGTAATCATACACTTTGACCTGTCCTTTCAGTACCAAATCCAATCACTGTCAAAAGCTTATAGACTTCACTCCGTAACATCTCTAAAATTCACCCCTTTTTAGCTAATGAAACCACCAACTCATTCACTCCCTTATTATTTTTCACCTTGACTATTGCAACTCCATTCTTATAGGCCTACCTCTCCAAAGGCCATGCCCTTATCAGTCTATCATGCTGCTGCTGCCAGATTCCTTTACCTTACCAGCCCCTCAATGTCTGCCACCCCTCTCTGTCAATCACTCCACTGGCAATATACATACATACACTAACAACATACAAAGCCATTCACAACTCTGCCCCGAGCTACAATACCAATCTTGTCTCCAAATATCACCCAAATAGTCCTCTCCGCTCCTCCCAAGACCTTCTTCTCTCAAGCTCTCTTGTCTCCTCCTGCCATGCTCATCTCCAGTACGACTCCAGAGCCTCTCCCATTATCTGGAACTCTCTACCTCAATATGTGTGGCTATCTCCTACTCTAGCCACCTTAGGCGATCCCTGAAAACTCACCCCTTCAGCAAGCCTGTCACGCCTCCAACTAACAGAACTTTTAACTCTTCTGTCAACTCATCCCTCACAGTTATAACCTTTTATCACAAGGGAATGGATTTCCTACCTGGACCTCACTTTATATGTTTGAAGGCTCTTTTGTGATTACTTTACACATTATACGTTCCTTGTTTTTTTTGCACATATTACAGTTGTATCATTCGTTGTGTATATTTCTTGTTTGTGTGTATTTTCCTATGAGCTGTATAGGTTAGGGAAGGGTTAAACTCGGGTTGCCAGTTTCCAAAGGATTTTTTGGGTCCTGTCTTCCTTCTCAGTCTACATATAAATAGTGGGAAGAGAAGGCCAAGCCCAAGGTGGCTTTTTGTCAGGACCACATGGGAAGCCGGCAGGTCTGCACTGCAAGAGAAGATGCAACCTGAAGCACACTTTGTCTGCCATTCTCAAGGGATTCTCCAAGAATGGACTTTATGGATCTCACAGTCATGGACTCTCACTTGTACAGGTATGCCTAGGCAGCTACAGTGTAGTTAGACAGGAGGATTGTATTCATTTTAACTGTTTTCATGTGAGGACACTTACTGTTATCTCACATATATATGTCTCCAAACACTTTAGTAAAAATTTGTTTCTGAGCCTGGTTTAAAGCAAAAGGGGTGCATGGTGGTTTCGGCCATATTGAAAGAACAAGGCTGATATAACACACATGGAGTACAGAAGCAAAGGCAACTATAGAGGGTTAGTTAGGCAGATGGTTTGAAGGAAGAGTTCAGTTGCTACAGGTAACCAAGAACTGGTGTAAAGTGAACAGCAGCCTGTCAGTAAGCATGGTTCCTGGCGTTGGCGACGGGTCCTCCAGTAATGAGGGTGTCTGTGTTCCTGCTCCCTCTCTAATGGTTGGTTGCCCCAAAAGTATATGGGACTGAACCTGTGGTACGGAAACCCCATGACCTAGCCACATGTTACAGGAGAGCAGAAGAAATTAAGCATTTGCACGCATGAGGTCTGCGCTAGGTGCGCAGCTGGAGCCCATTATGTCACTGGGGGCGAGGTGACAGAGATATGGTGGATGGGTGGAGAGGGCATAGGTTCAGCCATGTCCCTCTTAAATGCAGCCAAACACAGTCATGGTGTATAGTAACATGAGACAGTGTTTCACAGAGACTTTTACTACTACACATGGTGTGGTCATAAAGTTAATTTCACATTAATGCGGCCCCACCTTGTCCAAGGCATCGACAAGTGCACACAGGTGAAAGGTACCTTTATGTGCATGTGGATGAATTGGCCCCGTTTTTGCTATCTCTGGGATCCGTCCTTCAAGCTGGCCAACCCCAAAACCCAGAAAACATCGACCTTGGGTAGGACTGCCCCTTTTTCCCAAGGGATAAGCAGGCTTCTAAGGAAGGAGGTGAGACACCCATGGGTGATATGAATGGCCCCCTAGCAGAAAAAAGTGTTTCTTCTATGAAAGACATCACAATATTCCCAACACACATGTTCCTGAAAGTAGCTGTTCTGTATAGCTGGGTGCTGTGGTGACCACAGGCTGGGAACCATGGACGATCACAGCAAAGAAATGTCACCAGCACACCAAGGATGATCCCCATGATCCCCTATTGCCCGGGGGCCCCATGAGTTGTCAGTCCGCCCCTGCACAACATGATAGGTAATGGCAGTGCCAAGAAGTGGAACACATGTCTGCCCAATGCCCCATATTGCAGGAGTCCATAGAATGTAACCTGGTGGGGGGGGGGGGGGGGCTATGTCACTAGCCAAGGCAGTCCTGGCAGCATACCTAGGATCTAAGACTAAAAGTCAAATATGGCCCATTACTATAAAGACTCAGCTAGTGGAGGCATTATTAGACCATAGAAGCCTCATCGTCTGGGTCAAATGCTACCCTTTAAGCTGCAAAAGAAGACCAGCTCCCTGATGAACAAGTAAATGTTCCCCATGGCAGCGCCCAGCTACCCATGATCTTTATTTAAACAAATAAAAATAAAGGAAAGGCCTAAAAATTTAGTGCAGTCATCACATTTAAGGATTGGCAACCTGCAATATAGTACATATTTAATTTTGAGTTTAATACCGTGAAAATGTTCAAAATGGTGAAGTGCCACAATCCTCTATAGGGCTTTCTCCATTCACTATTTTGTCTGGTAGATGTCCCTGGAGTTACCTAGTACTAAAAACATAGGAGCAAGAAGCTACACCTCACAAACAGGAAATCAAGCATATTGCTCAGATTCAGGATAGGATAGCGGGAGCAATGCACATAGTGTGGGAACATGAATCAAGCCCAAAAGGCGCAAGACAGAGCTTGTAACCACTCTGCTAAAATTAGAGACCATGGCAGAGTCTTCGTTTTGAGGCTCACTGTAGAAAATACATTTTTATTATAGTGACAGAGCCCCTGCAAGATCAGATAGAAAACCAGTGATGTCAAACAAGCAGGTGTACCAGCCTGAAAAAAGAAAGTCCTTTCAAAAACAGCATATTAACCTAATAAAGCCATGAAAGAATCAGGAGGTTTTCTCAGCATTAGGCCCAAAGTATTATAAGCAAAAAGTGTACCCAAGATTAGGACCTCAGAAACTGTCTGCGTCTCAGATTATACACAGATATACAAAGCCATTCATAATGCTGCCCCAAACTACTTCACCGACCTGATACCCAAATACCACCCTACCCGTAATCTTCGCTCCTCACAAGACCTCCTACTTTCTAGCTCCCTGGTCTCCCACGCCCAACTGCACGACTTCTCCAGGACTTCCCCCATTCTCTGGAACTCACTACCCCAGTCCATCAGACTGTCACCTACCCTCCTCACCTTTAGGCGCACCCTGAAAACCCATCTCTTCAGGGAAGCCTACCACGCCCTCACCTAACTGCCGATCTCCTCCACTCCTCCTACCACTCCATCCCCCACAGCCACTTCCTCCTGTACCACTATCCCCTCCATCCTAGATTGTAAGCTCGAAAGAGCAGGGCCCTTGAACCCCTTGTGTTTTGTTTTGTTACTGTATTGTCTCATGTTCTGTCCCCCACTATAATGTACAGCGCTGAGCAAACCTTTTAGTGCTATATAAATACTGTATAATAATAATACAGGTGAAAGAGTTCTAGTAGAAAAATTAAATGGGCTGAACTAAAGTAATTTTCCATGACACTGTGATGGAGTTAAAACTTTGTTCAGTACTAATAGGCCAGAGCCTTTAAAGGAGGTACAGAAAATTTTAGCCCTTGGGGTTATGCAGGAATCTAACTCTTCCATAGTACTCATCCCTATGTAGCACTACCCTCTTAGGGATTGCTGATGAAGTGGGTCCCCCAATAATCCTGCAAAGCCAGTCAAGCAGCATTTTCCACACAAGCTTGCACTCAGAGTCAGAAATCAGTCCTTGAACATTGGTTTTGTTATTTTATTGAGGGGATCAGAACTCGGATAGGGTAAGGGGAGTATAGGATGCCCAAGATAACCGATGACTGAGGACAACTTCCTGAACTAATCACAAGCTTCTCTTCTCTGATGCAGTCTCTGTTAGAGTGCTAGCCAGCAGCTCCTAGTTGTACCTCCCCAGACCCTAGATGAAATCCCCTCCAGCAATCTGGAGACTTACTTCCCGAGCAGGGGATCTGGCTCCTGTTCCTTTAATTGAGGTGAACAGTCACTAGCAGGGGGCTAATCTGGTTTCCCACCAGAGTGTGTTTTCCCTTATCTGCCCTGATGGTGCAGGTGTACTCACTCAGATGCTCTCCTGTACCATGTTTGGGTAAGTTGCTTCTACCAAGCTTATCAGCTGGGCTGCTCCTTTCCTGCCATACAGGATAATGAATAAGTTTTTCAATCCAAAAAGTTGCACAATCTCTTTTCGGGCATGGTGTGTTTATTCAGGAGCTACAAGTCACATGACCAATTACAGAAATTTCTTTATTCACCTTGACCAGAGTAAAACAGAAAAAATCACCACAGCTAATGGGCAAATAATGGGATCAGAAAGAATAGGAGACAGTTTTCTTTACTGTCTTATTTCCCAGAGTGTCACCAGAAAGATACCTGTGAAAAATGTCCTGTATGTCCCTGCTCTTGAAACTAATCTTTTGTCAGTGAAGAAGCTCGCAAAACAAGACAATGAAGTGACCTTCCAAAGAGACAGTTGTGCCTTCACAAAAGAGGGTATCTTACTTGCAAATGCTTTAAAGTATCTAAAATTACAGATGAACTGTATCAGCTAAACTGCTATGAGGTGGTTAGTACTGCCAAGGAGAAAAAAAAATTCAAACTGTATTCACACATGGCACAGACACCTTGGGCACAGAAGTCCTGACATAATAAAGAAATTACCTGAGAATGGCTATGCAAGTGAAATAAAAATTAGTCCATGTGATCAAGCAATGAAATGCACCAGCTGTATGAAAAATGACAGGAAAAGCCTTTCCAAAGCAGAGTGACAGCCCAGCTAAAAACCCTCTGGACCTAATTAATTCAGGTCTTTGCGTTCCTATGGAAAAATTTACTCCAGGAAAGCAGAGGTGTTTTCTCACTTTTATAGATGATTACTCGAGGTATACTAAACTATATCTGTTACACAACAAAAGTGAAGTACCAGAAAACCTTGAACAGTAGTTGGCTCAAGTAAGCATCAAATTTGGCATAATGCTGCGTGTATTGCGCACAGACAATGGAACTGAATAGTGATAACACACGGCAATTCTCAGAAAGCATGGCATAATATTTCAAACTACTGTACCATACAACCCAGAACAAAATGGAGTTGCAGAAAGAAGGACCCGTACTCTATGTGAGAGTGGAAGAACTGTGCTGTTTGATGCAGATGTGTCAACCACATACTGGGGGAGGCAATTATGACCCAAAATCAACTACCAGGAAAATCAACTGAGAACTCCATATGAACTGTGGAATGGAAAAGTCCTGAGTTGGAACCATCTACAAATTTTTGGCAGCAAAGCCTAACTGCACATCTCAAAAGAAAAATGTACAAAATGGGATGCTCCTACAAAGGAAGGTGTACTTGTAGGGCACAGTGAATTTCAAAAGGGACACAGAACTCTACACCAAGACACAAACAAGGTAACCATCAGTAGAAGTGTAATTGTCGATGAAACTTCAGTGTGTTCAAAATTTTATGAATTAACACAAACGCTTCAAACTGCAGAAATTTCACACCAGTGTCACATAAAGATAAGCAACAAAGTGACACAGAAATAGAAATTAATGCAGACAATCCAAATATTGTAAAAGAAGAAACCAGACCACAAGAGGCTTTAGTCAGGAAATCCACCAGAAGCAATAAAGGCATCCAAGACAAACATCTGTCAATGTTGCTCACATAACAATAAAACTAGACTCAGATTCATAGGCGAAATGCAAAGACTTCCAACTCAAGAGAAACAAATTGAATCAGAACTGCTAATGAAGAGATGACATTTCTTAGTGAACCGAAACAGATCTATAGAACTGAGATCTGAAACGGGACTAATATAAGCAGTAGTTATTGAGTGGAGGTGTTGGAATACATTGTTCATTTATTTCTGTAGTTTTCAGTAGAGATACATTCTTCAACCAGTAGATGGCTGTGTTTATAGGTCTGTAGCTGCATCTATGGTTAAACTCTATGTCTTTTCTCTGAATAAAAGTTTGTTTCCTGTTTTCAGAGAAGCCACAGAAAAAACTCATGTGGACTGTGCACTGTCTGTTATGTAGGGCTATACAAGGTGGTATCAAAAAGTTTTGAGACTAGTTTTGTAACACGCCAACAGATAACAGCACAAGGCTGCATGCACAGTCACAGGGTGCAATGACCTTCATAAGTCAGTGTGCCAACATACATTGTCCTGTGTACATCAGGAGCTGTGCAACTGTTGCTATTCTTAACACATGTGCTACCACGTCTGCCATTTCATCATGGACAGCAAGTTAGGACAAAGAGCCAATAATGATCCTCGACATAAAGGATGGGTCATCCACGACACTCTGACGGAGTTCTAGGAAGACTGTGACGCGATAATCCTTCTGGTTCTGAGTCAGCAGCCTGGGGAGAAACTTGGAAGCAACACAGTGCATGTTTAAATCACACGTGAGGATTGCCTGGACTGTTCTGTATGGCACACTGACAATGGCAACAATGCTGTGGATCATTTTCCGACGGTCGTCATACACAAGTTGCCGAATGGTTTTGACATTTTTGGGGGTTGAGCTCATTGAAGGTATTCCTGATCTCTTGTTATCTTCTAGTGATGTTCTTCTACTCTCAAAGCACCAGTGCCACTCAAAACACCTCGTACGACTCATTGTCAGTGGTATATTTGCACAGTTTCAAGCATAATTTCATGTTTGCTCTTTGTTCTAACTTGCTGGCCATGATGAAACAGCAGACATGGTAATGCACATGGTCAGAATAGCACCAGTTGCACAGCTCTCGATGTACACAGGACTATGTCTTTTGGCACACTGACTCATGAAGGTCGGTGCTGCCTGCAATTGTGTGTGCAGCCTTGTGCTGCCATCTGTTGGCGTGTTACAAACCTAGTTTCAAAACTTTTTCATACCACCTCATATGCAGAATCTCAAACATTACACTTGATTTAATTAATCTTATTAAGGTGTTTTGGAAGATTTTGTTAACTGCCAGGGCAAAGGAAAATACAGCTACCGTGACCTCAGATGGGGTATACCACTAAGTAGTCCTCTTTAATTTACATGAGGTCCTGTCCTCATTCCTCAAGGAATGATAGTTCACATTCTTATGTACCTAAAGCATATGCTTCTGCATATCTAGATAGTCTGGGACTTCTAGCTCCAGAAGGCAGTTTTAGATTCCATCCTTTAGGCTGAGTTAAAGAATATGTAAACCTAACATTTCATTTCCCTGATATGTGCCTGTGGTACCATGTACTTGTTTGAAAAAGTATCCTGTTCTCTTTGTATTGCTTCCTTTGTGTGAAATCCATGGTGTTTCTGCCAGTCCCTTAGCATTTCTATCAAAAACTGATCACACTAGGTGTCAGAGCACGGTGTGGTCAGTTTTCTAGCTGTGCTAGGAACTCAGTGTGCTCTCCTCCAATGATCAGACTTCTCCTGCCACAACCCCTTGCATAGCCATTCACTTGGAAGACCAATATGCTGCTATTTCTTCTCCCCCCAGCTCCTTATGCAGTTGAGAACAGAGAGTATGCACTTTTACTGCCAAAGTAAAAATTTGGGCAATCAGCCTGGATTTAACCCAGTATTTAGGCTACAGCATTGGACAGAGAGTCATACATCCTTTGATGCACGAGACGAAGAAAGGAAAAGTTAGCCCTAACTAGTATAAATAAAAACAGATTGGCAGATTTTTGGTGATTGAAAAACACTACCACAAGTTTGTGTCTTACTTTGTTATGATAGTAATTCCAATTACTAATCCCACCAAGGGGAACAAGAACTCCATGGAGTTGGCCTCGTAGCAGTGTTGGCTAAGGAAATGAATGGGAAATAATTAATTCCTGTAGGGCAGGGGTGTCAAACTCAATTTCATCATGGGCCGCATCAGCATTATGGTTGCTCTCAAAGCGCCAGTTGTATCTGTAAGACTAGATGTTCAGAGCACCCCCCCTTACATCAGATGTTTAGGGCTCCCCCACCATAAGAAGTCCTCCACCTGCCCTTGCATCACAGTGCACCCCCTACCTTGTGCTGCTGGAAGAAGCTGGGGGCAGAGTTGGGAAGCAAAAAGTGCAGGGTCTGGAGGAGGACCATAGAAGGGCTGGAGTCATTCCCGGAGTCTACTGATAGCTGTGAACAGGGAAGGTGGAAACAAGGGGCTGTGGTTGCACAGGCAGGCGCAGGATCTGTAGGAGGAGTTCTATCCTCCTCTTTTCTGACTACTGCTGAGATGAGGGAGGGCAGAGATGAGCATCTCTATGAGTGCATGGAGAGGTGCAGGATCTGATGGAGGAGGTGTGTTCTCTTCTTTGCTGCCAACTGCTGAGATGGGGGCAGAGATGAACCTCTCTGCACCTGCACGGAGACGTGCAGGATCTGGCAGAGGTGTTCTGTCCTCCTCTCTACTGCCGACTACTGAGACAAGGTGGGGTGGAGATGAGGGGGGTGCCACTGCTGCAGGAGAGGTGCGAGGGCCACATGAAATAGTCTGGTGGGCCAGATTCGGCCCACAGGCCTTGTGTTTGACATGTGCTGTAGAGAGTAACTCAATTTAACAGTAGAAAAAAAGTGGGCCCTAGAGTCACTGAGTCATTTAGGCAGACTGTTCTGATTGATTACAGACCATTCTCCACTAGTGAATGGCTCAGAGAAAGGGAACAATGCAGGCATCACAAAGTGGTTTTTGCAAGACCTAAAACTTTAAGCAGAATACACGCAAAGGATCTGCAAAGGGAACACTGATGGCAGGGGCATTGCTACAACCTAGGGCACCCTTGGGCACCCCTAGCAGAGTAGTAACATGGTGTGTAGTCTGTCATGGTGAAGATTGGGTGTAGCCAATAGCCAATACATAACACACAGAGTGCAGGGACAGGAACACAAACACACAGAGTGCATGAGAAAGTAATATGTAATGCACAGAGTGCAAGGGACTGGAATATGTAACACACAGCATGCAGGGGTCAGGAATACATAATGCACAGAGTGCTTGGGCCACATGTGAGTAATGTGCAGGGCTCAGTATTTTAACATGATAAAATTTATTATAAAATTAAGAGTGCAGGTGTTTGGTTTGCGCTAACTTCTAGCACAAACCCCATTCCAAATCCTCTCACCCTTAACCCCCCCCTTCCTCTCCTCCCCTAAATCCCCCGCAGCAATAATCCTCATCCAACCATCCCCCCTTTAAGCACTAATGATCCCTCTCACAAACAAACCCAATGTAAACCCTCGCCCCTCCCACATCACACCTCCCCAACACAAATCCCTCTTCCCCAGAAAAAATACTTTCCTCCCCCAATCCCCCTAGCACTAATCCTCTACTGTTCCAAATTTCCTTTTCTTAGCACAAATCTCCCCTCACCCAATTCCATCTTCTAGCACAAATCCTCCAAGCACAAAGCACCCTCCCACAACTCCCTCCAAATATCCCCCCAGCACAAATCCCAAATCCTCCCCCCTAAAATTAACCCTCCAAGCACAAATCTCCCCTCCCAATTCTCTCCTTCACCAAATCCACCCCAGCACTAATCTTGATTACCCCAAAACCCCCTTCCCAGCACAAATTATCTCCCCCCAATACAAATACCCCCTTCTTCCAATTAACCACCCTCCTAGCAAAAATCTCCTCCTTCCAAACCCCCTTCCTGGCGCAAATCCTCTTGTTCCCAGCACTAATCTTGATTATTCTGTATAGACCTCAGATACAGGACAGTATGAGAGATGTTCTTCCTCCAAGACTCCTCTGTGTGTCATGTGACATGTCAGACCCAAGGAGGAGCTTAGGGGAAGCTACCCTTGGCTCTGAGGTCTGTGACAGGCAACCAGCAGGGAGAGATGCCAGCTGCTGCAATGGCAGGGAATCCCTGGGGCACCTCGCAGGAGATGCAGGGCTTTTGATGTGCATGCCTGGCGCTGGTGATGGAACTGACTGATGGACTGGCCATTGCCAACTGTATGGTAGGAAAATGTACTGCCACCCACAGGTCGGAGTACAGACAACTACACAGTGGATTTACTGTTTGTCAAAGGGAAAATAATATTTGTAATGGGATTTAGATGCCAAATTTCACAGGAATCTCAGTTTCTATATTCATATTTGTCATCCCACAGGGTCATCATCTTTTTATAATACATTGAAATGCTGCTCGGCAATTTGGTATTGTTTAGAGGAATGGCTGTTTTGGGGTCTACAAGTACTGAAATGAGCTGGGTTGTTGTTGGCAGGTCCATGGGCAGTATTGTGTATATTATAGGATGCCTGATAGCTGCTTCATAATCATCTCAGCTGCTGGAGAAATTGTTAGTGCAAAGAAGGTTAACAAACAGGCACCAGGGAGAATGTTTGTGAGGAAATTCTTAGTATATAGCAGAGCAGCGGTATGCTGCTTCTGGCAAGGAAAGGGTTGTATAAATTGAGGAGCTGTAGCATGCCATAAAACTAATACCAGCCCCATGAGTCATGGAAGTCTTAATGATAGAGACATGGAAGAGCTGCCAGACATGAAAGGTCTAGGCTTCATTTAGATCCATGCATGTGCTTAGAGGCAGCATTGGGAAGGTACATTTTGCATGTATCAGTGTGTGTTTCCCTTGTGCGTTCACATGCGTTTTGACATGTACTGGTATTTTTTCCATTCATTTTTATTTTAGAACTTGTAGTGGATGAAGTTAAGAGACATTGACCAAGACCTGTTACTATATGTTGTCAATGAATCAGAACTCATGGTATATGCATTGTCATTGACCCCCCTCAGGTCTCTCAATGCACTAAAATGCAGAGATGAAACAGGTACGATCTTTAACGTGGGGCGTGTCACACATGCCTTTTAGAAGTGAAAATAGGCTCAGAATTTCTTGTTGCCTGCGTAAGCATATATGTGTCTGGGTCAGCAAACAGCATGGGCTTTAACGCTCAAGTTCTACTCTTATGTTCTCACTCACAGCACATTGATCGAGCTGTCTAAGACAGCCCTCTGCTAATGATTGGATAGCCAATCACATTGATAGCAAGGAAGGAGTTAATCATGCACTTCTAATCAGGATTTGCTAGCAAAGAAAGGGTTAATAATGCCCATATACCAGGAGACTGCTAGCAATGAAAGAGTTATTCATGTATTTCCATCAGGGATCTGCTGCCAATGAGAGGGATAAATGTGCAATTCCATCAGGGATCTGCTAGCAAAGAAAGGGTTAATCATGTGCTTCCATAAGAGCCCTAACAAAAATGAAAGAATTAATTATCTCCATCCAGAAAGGATCTGCTGGTAATGAAAGGGTCATTTATGTCTAGCCACCCGGGGTCTAATTCCATGAAAGGGTTAATCATACACCTCCAACTGGAATCTGCTAGCAATGAAAGGGTTAATCATATCCAGCCAGTAAGGATCTACTAGCCATGAAATGGTTAATCATACATGTCCAACAGGGATCTTCCAGCAATGAAAGGGTTAATCCTGCACTTCCACCGGGGATCTGCCAGCAATGGAAGGGTTAATCATGCCCAGGCACTAGGGATCTGTCAGCAATGACAGGGTTACGCATGACCAGTCACCAGGGATCTGCCAGCAATGAAAGGGTTAATCATGCCCAGGCGCCAGGGATCTGCCAACAATGAGAGGGTTAATCGTTCCCTTCTAAATGGGATCTGCCAACAATGAATAATCAGGGATCTGCTAGCCATAGAAGGATTCATCATGAACAGTCAGCTAGGATCTGTCAGCAATGAGAGGGTTAATGATGCCCAGGCACCAAGAATCTGCCAGCAATGAGAGGGTTAATTGTTCCCTTCCAACTGGGATCAGCCAACAATGAACGATCAGGGATCTGCTAGCCGTAGAAGGGTTAATCATGACCCATCACCAGGTTTCTGCCAGCAATGAGGGGGTTAATCATGCCCAGGCACCAGAGATCTGCCAGCAATGAGAGGGTTAATCATGTCCAGGCACCAGGGATCTGCCAGCTATAAGAGGGTTAATTGTGCCCAGGCACCAAGGATCTGCCAGCAATGAGAGGGTTAATGATGCCCAGGTACAAGGGATCTGCCAGCAATGAGAGGACTAATCATTCCCTTCCAACTGGGATCTGCTAACAATGAATGATCAGGGATCTGCTAGCCGCAGAAGGGTTAATCATGACCAGTCAGCAGGGAACTGCCTGCAACGAGAGGGTTAATTGTGTCCAGTCAGCAGGGATCTGCCAGCAATGAGAGGGTCAATCATGCCCAGGCACCAGGGATTTGCCAGCAATGAGAGGGTTAATCATACCCAGGCACCAGGGATCTGCCAGCAATGAGAGGGTTAATCATGACCAGTCACCAGGGATCTGCCAGCAATTAGAGGGTTAATCGTGCCCAGGCACAAGGGATCTGTCAGCAATGAGAGGGTTAATAGTGCCCTGGCACCAGGGATCTGCCAGTAATGAGAGGGTTAATGGTGCCCAGGCACCAGGGATCTGCCAGCAATGAGAGGGTTAATGGTGCCCAGCCACCAGGGATCTTCCAGCAATGAGAGGGTTAATGATGCCCAGGCACCAGGGATCTGCCAGCAATGAGAGGGTTAATCGTGACCAGTCACCAGGGATCTGCCAGCAATTAGAGGGTTAATCGTGCCCAGGCACAAGGGATCTGTCAGCAATGAGAGGGTTAATGGTGCCCTGGCACCAGGGATCTGCCAGCAATGAGAGGGTTAATCGTTCCCTTCCAACTGGGATCTGCCAGCAATGAACGATCAGGGATCTGCTAGCCATAGAAGGGTTAATCATGACCAGTCGCCAGGGATCTGCCAGCAACAAAAATGACTAATTCTGTGCTACCATCGGTGGGTCACGGGTCTGGGAAGGGTTAACCAAGCCCATGCAGGAGGAGGGATGGGCCGGAGCTGAAAAGGTTAAGCCCACATCCGCCCAGGTCATGTGATACAACATACACCGCGCATTATTCCTCTGTCTCCTTTCCCTTCCTTGTTCTCTCCCCGGACACCGCCATGCCTCTGGGCAGACACTTGATGGCGCTGTGGCTCACAGGCCGGGCGCTGTTGGTGCAGTCTCGGAGCCACGCCTCCTGTAGAGTTCTACTGGAGACATCGAGCGTCTGCTCCAATCAGCTTCCACTGCTCGGGACTGGTGACGTCTCGGATCGCAGGGCCGGGAGTGCGGTGTGCTGGCGGTGCGGGGGTAGCGGGATCTGTAGTGGTCGGTGTCCCGGAGGGGAGCCGGTGTCAGCCCGGGATCACCGATGGTTAGCCCGGGGACGAGACAAAGGAGTGCGGAGAGTCGCGTGCGGCCGGGTGAGTGAGGTCAGCGGGCATGGCGAGACAACATGGAGAGAACGCGGCCGGAAGGGGGAGGACGGTGAGGAGGCGGCATGTGCGGGGTTAATGACAGGCGGTGGGAGAGGGGGCAACATGACCCCACACCTCCCATTATATATCTGTAGATACTGTATATGGGTCCATATGGATCAAACTTCACCTGATCACTCACCAACTTCACCCTGACACCCTATAGACCATCCTATATCACCCTGACACCCTATAGACCACAACATATCACCAACTTCACCCTGACGCCCTATAGACCATCCTATATCAACCTGACACCCTATAGACCACAACATACCCCCAACTTCACCCTGACACCCTATAGACCATCCTATATCACCCTGACACCCTATAGACCACAACATATCACCAACTTCACCCTGACACCCTATAGACCATCCTATATCACCCTGACACCCTATAGACCACAACATATCACCAACTTCACCCTGACACCCTATAGACCATCCTATATCACCCTGACACCCTATAGACCACAACATACCCCCAACTTCACCCTGACACCCTATAGACCACCATATACCACCAACTTCACCCTGACACCCTATAGACCACCATATACCACCAACTTCACCCTGACACCATATAGACCACAATATATATCACCAACTTCACCCTGACACCATATAGACCACAATATATATCACCAACTTCACCCTGACACCACATAGACCACCATATATCACCCTGACACCATATAGACTAACCTATATCACCCAGACACCCTATATACCACCAATTTCACCCTGACACCCTATAGACCACCATATATCACCAACTTCACCCTGACACCCTATAGACCACCATATATCACCAACTTCACCCTGACACCCTATAGACCACCATATATCACCAACTTCACCCTGACACCATATAGACCATCAACTTCACCCTGACACCCTATAGACCACCATATATCACCTTGACACCCTATAGACCACCAAGTTCACCCTGACACCCTGTAGACCACCAACTTCACCCTGATACCCTATAGACCACCATATATCACCAACTTCACCCTGACACCCTATAAACCACCATATATCACCAACTTCACCCTGACACCCTATAGACCACCATATATCACCAACTTCACCCTGACACCCTATAAACCACCATATATCACCAACTTCACCCTGACACCCTATAGACCACCATATATCACCAACTTCACCCTGACACCCTATAGACCACCATATATCACCAACTTCACCCTGACACCCTATAGACCACCATATATCACCAGCATCCCGCTGACACCCTATAGACCACCATATATCACCAACTTCACCCTGACACCCTATAGACCACCATATATCACCAGCATCCCGCTGACACCCTATAGACCACCATATATCACCAGCATCCCGCTGACACCCTATAGACCACCATATATCACCAGCATCCCGCTGACACCCTATAGACCACCATATATCACCAGCATCCCGCTGACACCCTATAGACCACCATATATCACCAGCTTCCCCCTGACACCCTATAAACCACCATATATCACCAGCTTCCCCCTGACACCCTATAGACCACCATATATCACCAGCTTCCCCCTGACACCCTATATCACCAACTTCACCCTGACACCCTATAGACTACCGTATATCACCAACTTCACCCTGACACCCTATAGACTACCGTATATCACCAACTTCACCCTGACACCCTATAGACTACCGTATATCACCAACTTCACCCTGACACCCTATAGACTACCGTATATCACCAACTTCACCCTGACACCCTATAGACCACCGTATATCACCAACTTCACCCTGACACCCTATAGACCACCGTATATCACCAACTTCACCCTGACACCCTATAGACTACCGTATATCACCAACTTCACCCTGACACCCTATAGACTACCGTATATCACCAACTTCACCCTGACACCCTATAGACTACCGTATATCACCAACTTCACCCTGACACCCTATAGACCACCGTATATCACCAACTACACCCTATAGACCACCGTATATCACCAGCTTCACCCTGATGCCCTATAGACCACCGTATATCACCAGCTTCACCCTGACGCCCTATAGACCACCGTATATCACCAACTTCACCCTGACACCCTATAGACTACCGTATATCACCAACTTCACCCTGACGCCCTATAGACTACCGTATATCACCAACTTCACCCTGACACCCTATAGACCACCGTATATCACCAACTACACCCTGACGCCCTATAGACTACCGTATATCACCAACTTCACCCTGACACCCTATAGACCACCGTATATCACCAACTACACCCTATAGACCACCGTATATCACCAGCTTCACCCTGATGCCCTATGGACCACCATATATCACCAGCTTCACCCCGACACCCTATAGACCTCCATATACCATCACCACCTACACCCCGACACCCTATAGACCACCATATACCATCACTACACACTGACACCTTTTAGACCACCATATATGACCAACTTCACCCTGACATTCTATAGACCACCATATATCACCAACTACGCCGTATACCCTATAGGTTATATACCGTCACCAGCTTCACCTTGACAGCCTATAGATCATATATCACTCACCTACGTCACCCTGACAACCTATAGATTATACACCATCGGAGGGGAGCAAACGTTTACTATACATAATCTTTCCCCTGACACCCTATAGATCAGATATCACTGGGGGGAGCAAACTTGTATAATTCACCAACTGCAACCTGACACCCTATAGACCACCATATTTACATTTTTTTTAATGTAGTACAGGTACTTATATAGCGCCATCAATTTATGTGGCACTTTACATATATTTATATATACACAGTTGTGTTCAAAATAATAGCAGTGTGTTGAAAAAAAGTGAATAAAGCTCAAAATCCTTCTAATAGCTTTTATTTCCATACACACAAATGCATTGGGAACACTACACATTCTATTCCATATCAAAACATGAAGAAAAATATATCAAATTTGTGTTGTTCCTCAAAAGCTTCTTTCTGGCACCCCGACCAAACAGCTCATTTTTGTTCAAGTGTCACCGTATTGTACTCCTTAAAAACAACCACACCATCTTTTTCCAGAGCAGCCTGTATTTCTTTTGAGGTTGCCTGTGGGTTTTTCTTTGAATCCCGAACAATTCTTCTGGCAGTTATGGCTGCAATCTTTCTTGGTCTACCTGACCTTAGCTTGGTATCCAGAGATCCCCGAACTTTCCACTTTTTAATAGGTTGTTTAAGAGTACTGATTGGCATATTCAAGGCTTTGGACATCTTTTTATGTCCTTTTCCATCTTTATAAAGTTCCATTACCTTCTTATGCAGGACTTTTGACAGTTCTTTTCTGATCCTTATGGCTCAGTATCTAGCCCAGTCAATGCTTCCACATAAGAGCTAACAAACTCATTGACTATTTATACACTGACACTAATTGCAATTTAAAAAGCCACAGATGTGGAACATTAACCACTTGAGCTCCAGAGGATTTACCCCCCTTAATGACCAGGCCTCTTTTTGCTACTCGGCGCTGCACTAATTCAACTGATAATTGCGCAGTCATGCAATGCTGCACCCAAACGAAAATTACGTCCTTTTTTTTCACACAAATAGAGCTTTTTTCGGTGGTATTTGATCATCTGTGTGCTTTTTATTTTTCACGCTATAAATAAAAAAAGGCCAAAAATTTTGAAGAAAAACAATATTTTTTACTTTCAGCTATAAAAAATATATAGTAAACTCAAAGTTGGTTATAAATTTAGGCCAAAATGTATTCTGCTCCATGTTTTTGGTAAAAAAAATCCCAATGAGTGTATATTGATTGCTTTGTGTGGAAGTTATAGCGTCTACAAACTATGGTATAAATACTGCAATTTACGCCATTTTTCTGCTATGCTGCGCTAGTTTAACGGACAGTTGTGCGGTCATGCAATATGGTACATAAATGAAATTTACATCCTTTTTTTTTCTCCACACATTGAGCTTTCTTTTGGTGGTATTTGATTGCCTGTGCAGTTTTTATTTTTTGCGCTATAAAAAAAAGGCTGACAATTTTGAGGAAAAAAAACAATATTTTGGACTTTTTGCTATAAAACATGTCCAGTAAAAAAAAAAATGCAAAAATCAAATTTAGTCAAATTTCTGCCAAAATGCATTCTGCGACATGTCTTTGCTAAAAAAAAAAAAAATACGTTTAAATTAATTGGTTTACGTGAAAGTTATAGCGTTTTACAAATGGCGGGAAAGATACTGGGATTTTTAGTTTTTTTTTTTTTTTTTTTTTTTTATACTAATAATGGCGGCGATCAGTGACTTATGGCGGGACTGCGGCGGACATTCTGACATTGGGGGGGTACTGACTTGGGGTCACTGACCTCCCCAAAAACACTAATACAGTGATCAGTGCAAAAAAAAAAACCACTGACACTACTAATGGCACTGGGGAGGAAGGGGTTTATCTGTATGAGGGGGAGTGTTTTACTAGGGGGCGGGGGTGTGTGCTGCACGGGACACTGCTGATTGAGAGAGAGAGAAACTCTTCTTTCTCGATCAGCTCATCCTCGAGCTGTCAGGGAAGTGACAGACAGCACAGCTACTGCAGCTGTGCTGTCTGTCATTGTTTGCCGCCGATCGCCGGGAAACAGCCAGTAAGGACCGGCTGTGACCCGGCGACTGGCATCCGCGGCGGTGATCGGCGGGACAGATAGGGGGCGCGGGCGAGGCACACCGCCGCCCTATCTGTTTACAAAACACACGTTTTAAAATGTGGTTTTGCCTGCCCGTGCCGCCCTGCCGCCGTATTTCTACAGTGGCAGGGTGGCAAGTGGTTAACCTCTAATTGGCATTTTAACCCGTGTGTGTCACCTTGTGTGTCTGAACCAAGTCCAAACATTCCAGGGGATGGAAACTTTTGATCATGGCCATTTGGGTGATTTCTGTTATGATTTAAAAAGAAGCCAAAGAACTATTTGATAATAAATGGCTTCATATGATCATCATCCTTCAATAAAAGAGCATTTTTTTTGCATGATCAGTCATATTTTCAATATCAATGCCAAAATATCACAATTTCTGCCAGGGTATGCAAACTTTTGAACACAACTGTATTATTCCCCGACTTTCACCTGAGATCCTATATACCGTATATTATTCCCTGACTTCCACCTGAGATCCTATATACTGTATATTATTCCCCGACTTCCACCTGAGATCCTATATACCATATACTATTCCCCAACTTCCGCCTGAGCCCCTATATACTGTATATTATTCCCCGACTTCCACCTGAGATCTTATATACCGTATATTATTCCCCGACTTCAGTTTGAGATACTATATACCATATAATATTCTCCAACTTTGACCTGCACTCATACTGTATATCATAATGACAATCAAACCTATCATTCATCACTTGAACCTCAGCTCAGCTGATTTATACTCTGATCAGTTCTAATTCACCAACTTTAGCCATAACATGTATTATTCAGTAACTTAAATCTTATAGACCGTAGATTACTGTGATGATTTGACTTCAGTCTTGGCTCCCATATATTCACCAACCTCAACCTGAGATCCTATATAGCTTATACACTATATTGCGAAAAGTGTTGGGACGCCTGCCTTTACACGCACATGAACCTTAATGGCATCCCATGTCCGTAGGTTCCAGTATTGAGTTGGCCCACCCTTTGCAGCTGTAACAGATTCAACTCTTCTGGGAAGGCTGTCCACAAGGTTTAGGAGTGTGTCTATGGGAATGTTTGACCATTCTTCCAGAAGCGCATTTGTGAGGTCAGGCACTGATGTCGGACGGGAAGGCCTGGCTCGCAGTCTCCAGTCGAATTCATCCCAAAGGTGTTCTATCGGGTTGAGGTGCAGGCCAGTCAAGTTCTTCCACCCGAAAATCGCTCATCCATGTCTTTATGGACCTTGCTTTGTGCACTGGTGCGCAGTCATGTTGGAACAGAAAGTGGCCATCCCCAAACTCTTCTCACAAAGTTGGTAGCATGAAATTGTCCAAAATGTCTTGGTATGCTGACATCTTAAGAGTTCCCTTCACTGGAACTAAGGAGCCAAGCCCAATCCCTGAAAAACAACCACACACCATAATCCCCCCTCCACCAACTTTGCACTTGGCCCAATGCAGTCATACAAGTCTGTGGCAGTTTGCTTTACACCACTGCATCTGATGCTTTGCATTGCACTTCATGTAAGGCTTGGATGCAGCTGCTCGGCCATGGAAACCCATTCCATGAAATTCTCTACACACTGTTGTGCTAATCCAAAGGCCACACAAAGTTTGGAGGTCTTTAGCTATTAACTCTGCAGAAAGTTGGTGACTTATGCACACTGCGGTTCAGCATGTGCTGACCTTGCTCTGACATTTTATGTGGCTTACCACTTTGTGGCTGAGTTGCTGTTGTTCCCAGTTGCTTCCACTTTGTTATAATACCACTAACAGTTGACTGTGGAATATTTAGTAGCAAGGAAACTTCACGGATGCACGGGTGGCAAACCTATCAAGGTACCGCTGATCTCCTGAGAGCGACCCATTCTTTCACAAATGTTTGTCGAAGCAGTTTGCATGCCTAAGTGCTTATTTTATTCACCTGTGTCCATGGAGGTGATTGAAACACCTGAATTCAATGATTTGGAGGGGTGTCCCAATACTTTTGACAATATAGTGTATCATGATGCTGATGGAAGTTCTAGTATTCACCAAGTTCATTCTGAACTTCTACATACCATATATTATTAAGTAACTGCGATCCTATACAATATATTCCGGTGCTGATGGAAGGTATTAGTCACCAACTTACACCTGAGCTCTTATATCCCATATACAGTCAGGTCCATAAATATTGGGACATCGACACAATTCTAACATTTTTGGCTCTATACACCACCACAATGGATTTGAAACGAAACAAACAAGATGTTCTTTAACAGCAGACTGTCAGCTTTAATTTGAGGGTATTTACATCCAAATCAGGTGAACGGTGTAGGAATTACAACAGTTTGCATATGTGCCTCCCACTTGTTAAGGGACCAAAAGTAATGGGACAGAATAATAATCATAAATCAAACTTTCACTTTTTAATACTTGGTTGCAAATCCTTTGCAGTCAATTACAGCCTGAAGTCTGGAATGCATAGACATCACCAGACGCTGGGTTTCATCCCTGGTGATGCTCTGCCAGGCCTCTACTGCAACTGTCTTCAGTTCCTGCTTGTTCTTGGGGCATTTTCCCTTCAGTTTTGTCTTCAGCAAGTGAAATGCATGCTCAATCGGATTCAGGTCAGGTGATTGACTTGGCCATTGCATAACATTCCACTTCTTTCCCTTAAAAAACTCTTTGGTTGCTTTTGCAGTCTGCTTTGGGTCATTGTCCATCTGCACTTTGAAGCGGCGTCCAATGAGTTCTCAAGCATTTGGCTGAATATGAGCAGATAATATTGCCCGAAACACTTCAGAATTCATCCTGCTGCTTTTGTCAGCAGTCACATCATCAATAAATACAAGAGAACCAGTTCCATTGGCAGCCATACATGCCCACGCCATGACACTACCACCACCGTGCTTCACTGATGAGGTGGTATGCTTAGGATCATGAGCAGTTCCTTTCCTTCTCCATACTCTTCTCTTCCCATCACTCTGGTACAAGTTGATCTTGGTCTCATCTGTCCATAGGATGTTGTTCCAGAACTGTGAAGGCTTTTTTAGATGTCGTTTGGCAAACTCTAATCTGGCCTTCCTGTTTTTGAGGCTCACCAATGGTTTACATCTTGTGGTGAACCCTCTGTATTCACTCTGGTGAAGTCTTCTCTTGATTGTTGACTTTGACACACATACACCTACCTCCTGGAGAGTGTTCTTGATCTGGCCAACTGTTGTGAAGGGTGTTTTCTTCACCAGGGAAAGAATTCTTCGGTCATCCACCACAGTTGTTTTCCGTGGTCTTCCGGGTCTTTTGGTGTTGCTGAGCTCACCGGTGTGTTCCTTCTTTTTAAGAATGTTCCGAACAGTTGTTTTGGCCACGCCTAATGTTTTTGCTATCTCTCTGATGGGTTTGTTTTGTTTTTTCAGCCTAATGATGGCTTGCTTCACTGATAGTGACAGCTCTTTGGATCTCATCTTGAGAGTTGACAGCAACAGATTCCAAATGCAAATAGCACACTTGAAATGAACTCTGGACCTTTTATCTGCTCATTGTAATTGGGATAATGAGGGAATGACACACACCTGGCCATGGAACAGCTGAGAAGCCAACTGTCCCATTACTTTTGGTCCCTTAACAAGTGGGAGGCACATATGCAAAGTGTTGTAATTCCTACACCGTTCACCTGATTTGGATGTAAATACCCTCAAATTAAAGCTGACAGTCTGCAGTTAAAGCACATATTGTTTTTCATTTCAAATCCATTGTGGTGGTGTATAGAGCCAAAAATGTTAGAATTGTTTCGATGTCCCAATATTTATGGACCTGACTGTATCACAATATTGATAGCTTAGCTTGCCATTAAAGTATAACTGAAGGCAGACCTTCTTTTAGTTTTGGCCAGAGGGGATAGAACACCTGCCAGGTTTTTATTTCTGTCTGTGTTCTCGAGGCGGATTCACCCTCTCTATTTGCCATGTTTCCAATGACACCAAGAGTAAGTGAAAAAAAATCCCAGAGTTTGGGTTTTCACCAGAAAAAGAATAAAAGAGAAATCTTCCAACTTGGCAACGCTTCTAACAATCAGGGATTCCCTCGCTTTTTTTTTTTTTTTTTTGTGGGGGGGCAGATTTCCTTTCATTTTCTCTTTTGGCTATGGGAGAGGAAGTGAAGGGAAATCTCCCCAATGGAACAAAAATATTGATGGGTTACAACCCTCTTGTAGGATGACTGTAGCCACCAATCCCTTGATCAAAGTTTTAGATTGTATCTAAGCACAAATCTGACATAAATGCACTCAACTCTTTTCTATTGTGGGCTAAGCACAGCATTCTTTTAACCACGGGCCGTCCGGCCACTGTAAATGGCCGGACGGTGGCAGTCCAGGGGCGGGTTGCCGTTCATAAATGGCGCCCACCTTTGTGGACTGTGCGCGCTCCCTGGGAGCGCGCAGCACCGCGATCCGGTGCCCGCTGTGTCCTCCGAACACAGTGGAACACCGAACGTTGTACGGGACCTCTGTGTGAGGTCCCGATCATGTGATCACTGATTGGCCAATCAGTGATCACATGCAGAGTAGTAAGCAAGATGTCACTTCTGACATCATTGCTTACTACGTGTGAAATCTGTGAATGATCACAGAGGCCACATGGTACAAGGCTATTCAGAACAGCCTTGTACCATGTGACAATCTGTGACCAATCACAGCTCACACACAGTATTATTCAAAGGCTGCAAGAATGCAGCCAGAGAGAAGGAGAAATGATTGCTGTTACACCCATAAAGACTGTAAAAGCAATCGGTGTAAAAAAAAAAAATCTTCACCCCGCAGAAGTAGTACAGTGTCACCATGGTGACACTGTACTGCTAGGGTGACAGTATGTAAAAAAACAAACAAACCCATAAATATAAAAAATGTAAAAGAAATATTTTTTTTAAATTATAATTTTTGGCTATAAACTAATTTGGGATAGATATATATATATATATAGATATATAGATATATTTATTATTATTATTTTTTTTTTACTAAAAAGATAACTGAATAAATTTTGGCCAAGATTTATGATGAAATATTATTTATTTGCAAAATTTTATAAGAAACACTTTTTTTCAAAATTTTTGGACTTTTTAATTTTATATAGCAAAAAAAAAAAAAAAAAAATCCCAGTGGTGAATAAATACCACCAAAATAAAGCTTCATCTGTCTCCAACAATGCTAAAAAATTCATATGGGTACAGTTTTGCATGACCGTGTAATTGTCATTCAAAGTGTGATAGCGCTGAAAGCTGAAAATTGGCCTTGACAGGAAGGGGGTAAAAGTGTCCGGACTTGGAGTGGTTAAGGACAAGTGGTGTCAGCCCTTCCCATCGTCTTTTGCCAAACTAGTCAATCACTCCCACTTTCTTCTTAACCACAACATGGGGACTAACTGAACTGTAGTCCAAGATAAGAGCTGGGAGAGTGAAATAGTCTCTTTGATATAACACAGGTAGAGAGCACAGGACAGATCTGAATTTCTAACAAGATAAACCAGTAAAACCTGATCTAACAAAATGCTTCTAATGGACTTTAGGATTTGTTTTTCCTCTGTTGATCAGACCAGCAACACCTTTTCTAACCTAGGATGTCGATGCTCACTCACTGTATTCTCTAGAGGAGCAGGGGTGTATCCTAGGCATCTCAGGCCTGATTTGGATTACAGAACACCTCCCCTTCCCTCATCTCCAAATTGTAGTTCTGTAGTCCAGCACAGGAGAGCTGGGCGGGGCTGATGACACTGAGATTTCAGTGCTGCAAAAAGTGTTTTGGGAGGGCTCGATGCAAATGGGAAAAGTGTGTTTTATCTCCAGTTATTATTAAACAGGATTTATATAGCGCCAACAGTTTGCTCAGCACTTTGCAATATAACGGGAGACAATACAGTAACAATACAGTTCAATACAAGAGGGAAAGGAGTGTCCTGATCCTTGGAGCTTACAATCTAAGATGGAAAGTGACAGCTATCTGTTATTTGGGGTAGCCCTGAGGGTCCCTGGAATTGTCAAAGCTAACTGTAAAAGGATGAGGGTCACATGATGGTGCACGTCCAGGAAAGGTTTAGTAATCGTAAATTGTTACAAAACCCACAACCGTAAATTCAGTCTGTATATGCAGTAAAGCATGTTTGTTGTACCCACTGTGGAACCTAATTAACCTCCTGCATTGTGTAAAAATTCTGTTCGGTACTGACTTCTCTGATCCTACCCTTCTTCCAGTGTCCCCCTCTTATCTCCTGATAAGACATATTGTGTGGAGTCACTCTGCACATGCTCAGTTTGGTGTGTATTCATAGAGATTTTTTTTCCCTTGGGAGAGTGCATGTGAGCAGTACAGGGCCAATCAGCACTGTCCAGACATAGGTAAGGGGTTCTGCATTCTCCTAGAGAAAAATTAAACCGCCTCCTGCAAGCTTTAACCAATGCTCAGCTGGACACTAATTGAAGTCACTGCTCTAACTACTGATGAGAAAAGGTATTTAGCAGTTTATATTTACTAAATAATTTATTTCCATGTTGTTTGTACTGTGGGTGATCAGATACAGTGAATGCAGTAACCTGGGTTTAGAAACAAAAAAAAAAAATGAAAACAAAGTCAACGCATTTCGGCCTGCATCCACACCTGAGCATCATATTTTTGTGTTTTTTTTCAGGTGTCTTGTCGCGTGTTTTTGAACATTTTTGTACAGGGTTTATCATCTATTGCATCATTTGTTGCTATGTATTTCAGCTTTTAGTTGCTTAATTACTTGATGCCCACTAACAGTACATTTACTATCCCTGATCACCTCACTGCCACACCAGTCATATGTTGACTTTGTACTTCACTGGTGACAGTATGTGGGGGGAAAAAAAAAGAGTGCAAGAAAAAAACAAGTTTTATTTAATTTCTTCCATTTACAAAAAATTGTGACTAAAAATTACAACTTGAAAAAATTGCCTTTTACTAAATACCTTGGACTGTCTACTTTCCAAAAAGGGGTCATTTGGGGGTAATTTGTATTGTCCTGGCATTATACTAAGAAATTAGATCGGCTGTCAGGATTGATCACTTTTTAAATCCAATATATATACAGTGGGGATCGAAAGTTTGGGCACCCCAGCTAAATATTTGTATTAATGTGCATAAAGAAGCCAAGGAAAGATGAAAAATCTCCAAAAGGCATCAAATTACAGATTAGACATTCTTATAATATGTCAACAAACGTTAGATTTTACTTCCATCATTTACACTTTCAAAATAACAGAAAACAAAAAAATGGCGTCTGCAAAAGTTTGGGCACCCTGCAGAGTTAATATCTTGTACTGCCCCCTTTGGCAAGTATCACAGCTTGTAAACGCTTTTTGTAGCCAGCCAAGAGTCTTTCAATTCTTGTTTGAGGTATCTTTGCCCATTCTTCCTTACAAAAGTCTTCCAGTTCTTTGAGATTTCTGGGCTGTCTGTCACGCACTGCTCTTTTAAGGTCTATCCATAGATTTTCAATTATGTTGAGGTCAGGAGATTGTGAAGGCCATGGCAAAACCTTCAGTTTACGCCTCTTGATGTAATCCCCCGTGGATTTCGAGGTGTGTTTAGGATCATTATCCATTTGTAGAAGCCATCCTCTCTTTAACTTCAGCTTTTTCACAGATGGCATCAAGTTACCATCCAAAATTTGCTGAAATTTTTTTGAATCCATTTTTCCTTCTACTCGTGAGATGTTCCCTGTGCCACTGACTGCAACACAACCCCAAAGCATGATTGATCCAACCCCATGCTTAACAGTTGGACAGAGGTTCTTTTCATTAAATTCTGTGCCCCTTCTTCTCCAAACGTACCTTTTGCTCATTCCGGCCAAAAAGTTCAATTTTAACCTCATCGGTCCACAGAACTTGTTTCCAAAATGCATCAGGCTTGTCTATATGTTCATTTGCAAAGTTCAAACGATGACTTTTGTGGTGAGGACGTAGAAGAGGTTTTCTTCTGATAACTCTTCCATGAAGACCATATTTGTACAAGAATCTCTTTATA
This sequence comes from Staurois parvus, assembly GCF_062004578.1. Classification (NCBI taxonomy): domain Eukaryota; kingdom Metazoa; phylum Chordata; class Amphibia; order Anura; family Ranidae; genus Staurois; species Staurois parvus. The sequence goes on from NW_028317982.1 coordinate 3,947,221, forward strand.
GTGGAATAGTGTACCACAACTCCAGTGTCTGCCAGATCTTTCTGGAGGGATCGTGCAGTCAAACGTGGGTTTTGAATTGTTTTTCTCACAATCCTGCGAGCTGTTCTGTCTGATATTTTTCTTGGTCTTCCAGATCTTGCTTTAACTTCCACTGTTCCTGATGACTGCCATTTCTTAATTACATTCCGAACAGAGGATATTGACATCTGAAAATGCTTTGCTATCTTCTTATAGCCTTCTCCAGCTTTGTGAGCGTCAACTATTTTCAGTTTCAGTTTTCTAGACAACTGCTTAGAAGAACCCATGGTGCTGATTGTTGGGGCAAGGTCAGATGAGTCTGGGCATTTAAAACCTTTGAGATTGACATAACCTGGTCTTCCCAGACGATGATTGAGAACAATCCATGACACTGGCAGGTCTCAGCTTTGCAAAGGGGGCAGTGCATGCTATAAATTCTGCAGGGTGCCCAAACTTTTGCAGACACCATTTTTTTGTTTTCTGTTATTTTGAAAGTGTAAATGATGGAAATAAAATTTAACTTTTGTTGACATATTGTAAGAATGTCTAATCCGTAATTTGATGCCTTTTGGAGATTTTTCATCTTTCCTTGGCTTCTTTATGCACATTAATACAAATTTTTAGCTGGGGTGCCCAAACTTTCGATCCCCACTGTACCATAGTTTGTAGACTCTATAACTTTCACATAGACTGAATAACATACACTGATTTGGTTTGTTTTAACAAATTAAATGTAGCAGAATACATTTTGTTTGAAAAATTTGAAAACAGAATTTTTTTTCTAAATTATTTTTTGTAGTTTTCCATTTTTATATAGCAAAAAATAAAAAATCTCACAGGTGATTAAATATCGCCAATAGAAAGCTCTATGTGTGTGTAGAAACGATATCCATTTCTTTTGGGTACTGTGTTGCATGACCAAACAATTGCCAGTTAAAGTAGCACAGTGCTGAATAGCAGAAAATGCCCTGGTAATAAAGGGGGTAAAACCTACCGGAAGTTAAGTGGCTAAAATACACTCCGGTCTGCCTGAATCAAGCTATAGAAAATAAATTTTAAAAAAAACACACGTATGATATAAACAGTCTACACACCCCTGTTAAAATGTCAGGTTTCTGTGATGTAAATAAATGAGACAGAAATAATTTCAGAACTTTTTCCACCTTAAATGTAACCTATAAACTGTACAACTCAGTTGAACAAACTGAAATCTTTTAGGTGGAGGGAAGTAAAAATAAAAAACTAAAATATGGTTGCATAAGTGTGCACACCCTTAAACTAATACTTTTGTTGAAGCACCTTTTGATTTGATTCCAGCACTCAGTCTCTTTGGGTATGAGTCTGTCAGCATGGCACATCTTGACGTGGCAATATTTCCCCATTCTTCCTTGCAAAAACACTCCAAATCTGTCATTGTGAGGGCATCTCCTGTGCACAGCCCTCTTTAGATCACCCCACAGATTTTTGATCGGATTCAGGTCTGGGCTCTGGCTGGGCCATTCCAAAACTTTAATCTTCTGGAGAAGCCATTCCTTTGTTGATTTGGATCTATGCTTTGGGGCGTTGTCATACTGAAAGATGAGGTTCCTCTTCATGTTCAGCTTTCTAGCAGAAGCCTGAAGGTTTTGTGCCAATATTGACTGATGTTTTGACCTGTTCATAATTCTCTCTACCTTGACTAAGGCCCCAGTTCCAGCTGAAGAAAAACAGCCCCAAAGCATGATGCTGCCTCCACCATGCTTCACTGTGGGTATGGTGTTCTTTTGGTGATGTGCAGTGTTGTTTTTGCAGCAAACCTATCTTTTGGAATTATGGCCAAAAAGTTCAACCTTGGCTCTGTTAGGAAGGATGACAGAAGCATTACAGTGCTGAAGTACACAGGCTGCCAGGGAGAAGGGAGAGAATACCGGGGAGATAACACTTTCCTTGTAAGTTTAACTCTCTTGTGTCTCCCTGGCAGCAGAGTTTGACCTGTCACCTCTCCTGCTTTTTTACTCCCTCCCTAATTTTTGTTCTTTAAGCACAGTCTGTTATTCCTGTTACTTTTTTCCCACTTCAGCAACAGTAAACCCTAAATCTGTCAGCTGATCAGCCTCTAGTGACTGATTTTAGGTACAGTGCCAAGAATAGAGAGCAACTGAGCATGTGCAGAACAGAATGATACTGTGTATTCTTGGATTTCTAAATGGTATAGGCACTTATTTTTAATGTTTTACAAAAGGTGCCAGTCTGAAGTGATATATCAGAATTTAATTTTCTGACTAAAGTTCCACTTCATAAGTGCAACTTGGCAACCCTCATATCACTCAGTGCAGCATGCTGAACTTCTGTAGTCAACAGAGAGGGTGTAGCAGATTTGGACTTTGGAGAAGCAATATTTTAGATCTGAATGTTATGCACTGGAAGGTGAAACAAAGTTACTTACAGACAGCTGCAAGGTGACAGGCCAAGCCTTCTATTGTATCCAAATTATTGTTGATTCTTTCCATTAGGCAGCACCTAGCCATTAAATTCCATTACTTCCCCCAGTGGGAGTGCGTTTGGAATGTGGGCAGAATGTTGCCTGAGTAGTATGTGATGCAGAGGCTGAAAGCATTTTGAGAAGGTGCTCAGCAATTATATATTTTTGTATTTCCTTTTGGCATGGGTTTCCGTTAAAGGATTTATGTAGTGGTTATCTATATGTTTTCACCCTTTTATTATGGTCAAGAATAACAAATATATATTTTTTTAAATATTGCCTCTTAACCGCTTCCCGTCTGCCCTGTCGCAGAAATACTGCTACAGGGTGGCACGGGTCCGCAAAATCGTGCGTGCACATGTGTGCGCTTGTGTGCGTGTGTGTGTGTGTGTGTGTGTGTATGTACATGATTTTGCATTTCCAGGTAGGGGGCGTGTGCCCTACCTGTGCCGCCATTCGCAGCCACGGCTGTCAATCACTGGGTCTTGGCTGGTAATTACTTGCAGGCACCCGGTGATTTCTGAATATCTCCAACGGGGAGGAGGACTGTTTTGTTTATTAACAGTCATCGTCCCTGTCAGCTTGGGCACACTGCTCTGGATGGCTGTGCACAGCCATCCAGAGCAGTGTGATTACAGTGAAGCACACTGACATGGTCCCCCAGTAAAACACTCCCTGAACACAGTTAACCCTTTGACCACCCCTCATGTTAACCCCTTCCTGCCCCGTGCCATTAGTACAGTGTCTAGTGTTTTTTTTTTTTTTTTTTTTTATCACTGATCACTGTACTGGTGTCACTGGGGATGTCAGTGACATCAAGTCAGTTCCCCCCAAATTGTCAGAATGTCCTCCACAGTGCTGCTATAAGTCGCTGATCGCTGCCATTACTAGTAAAAAAAAAAAAAATTCCAGTGTATATATACCACCATTTGTAAACGCTATAACTTTCATGTAAACCAATTAATTTGCACGTATTGGGATTTTTTTTTTTTTTTTTAGCAAAGTCATGTAGCAGAATTCATTTTGGTGTAAATTTGACGAAATTTGATTTTTTAAAATTTATTTTCACTGGGCATGTTTAATAGCAAAAAGTAAAAAATATTGTTTTTTTTCTCAAAATAGTCGGTCTTTTTTTTATAGCGCAAAAAAATAACTGCACAGGCGATCAGATACCACCGAAAGAAAGCTCAATTTGTGGGGAAAAAAAGATGTAAATTTAATTTGGGTGCAGCGTTGCAGGACTGTGCAATTGTCAGAGTAACGCAGTGCCGTAACACAAAAATGGCCTGGTCAGTAAGGGGGGTAAATCCTCAGGGGGGCTAGTGGTTAATATATTTGTATTGTTTTTAGTCAGTGTTTAGAGTGTTAGTCTTTCTTCCAGGGTCTGCTTAAAATTATTTTGAAAAATGTTTCCTGTTTACAGAGCTCTTTAGCTCAATCTACAGTAAACACACTGGAAAAGTTGAGGTGAATTATTCCTTTTCATTTCAAAGTTCAGGCAGACAAAGCCAACTACACAGCAGAACACTATAGCTTTGCTGTGTCATCAGATAACCCATAGCAGTCTCGGGATCCTTCGTTTTACAGATTAAACATTACATGACAAAGATTTTGCTATGTTAAATATATGTAAATATGTAATAAAATGCTAATTTAAAAGCTAATGACCCTGAAGAAAGTATATTTGTCCCCAACAAAATGAAGTTGCAGGAGATCCAGTTATTTATGCTCTGTTTAAATGTATAAACTTACAAACTTGAAAACTAACATGCAAATGAATATTTATCTTCTTTCAGGCAGGTTGGCTCTCATTGAATTTCATTTGTTAGTTTTTAACTATAGAAATGTGTACAAAACTAATATACATTCCCTTTTTAAATTCAGCTTTATTACTAGTTGACAGGCTAAGTTGACATGGTCTGTCTGTGCCTTTCTTGAAAATATTCTTCTTTTGGATTTTTTTTTTTTTTTCAATATTCATTCAGTGACTTTTAGATTTTAGCATACTAATACAATAAATATGTATGGTATATAACACGCTATAATAATAAGTATACTCGTGTGTATAATCAGGGTGTGGAAAAATGTTTTGTACCTTATTTTAGAAAGTCAGCTATGCCCAGTTACAGGGAACATTTACGGATACATGTGACATTCGCCAACCATTCAATGTCTATAAATTTTCCTCATGCAGGTATTTAAGTTACAGGGATTCACCTGCAGTAAATATTGTGTAAATGTCACATTCACTGTTTTTATAAATATGCTGCAGGGTGTTTTTATTTTTCCTAAATTAAGTTGAGTCAATCTTGCATTTTGAATATGGATATTGTATGTTTTTATTTTTTCAGTCAACCAGACCAACCATAGCTGATATTTATCTATATTATTATTATTATTATTATATTTTTTTTTTGTTTTTTATTTTTTTTTTAAAGTTCAAAACAGTGACTTACATAAATATTATATTATGTGGGCTTCCCCACATTTCGAATTGTTACACCCTGAAATTAAAATGGATTTAATTGGCATTTTGACGATCGTGTTTCTACAGGTATAAAATCTGCATACATTTCCAGCTTTACAAATAAACTGAAAAGTTAAGACTGAAGTATGTTTTCTGATATTGCTAAAGCCCTAAATACTGTAAGCTTTGGTACAACCAGTTCCCTTCCGAAGTCACATTATTAGTTGAATTAAGTCACATGAATTAAAATATATATACCGTTTCCAAAATTGTTAAAGAACTGAGTCTAAACATTCATGAAGGCCATTGTGCTATCAAATCAAGTTTAGGAGATGCATCAGTTAGGGTTGAGGGGAAAAAGACCCAAAGCACAGATATATACATAATTAACTGTGGAAGGCATATGTCAGAACCACAACTTTGTCCAGAGAAGGCCATACTCCAAAACTAATCATAAAGGGTTTAGAAAGCAACAAGAGGACAGTGGTAACTCTTCAAGGAGTTGCAGAGATCTATGGCTGGGATAAAGAAAACTATGCTTGGACAACTGTAATCTGGAAACTCCATAATACAGGGCTTTACAGTAGTGGGGTATAAGATGGCCATTGCTGAAAAATACCCCTATCTAATCTCATTAGAGTTTGCTGGACATAATGTAGGAGGCACAGCAAACATGGAAAAGGTCATCTAGTTTGGCAAAACCAAAACGTAACTTTTGGCTCTTAGTGCACAACACATTGAGGTTGATTTACTAAAACTGGAGGGTACAAAATCTGGTTCAGCTCTGCATAGAAACCAGTCAGCTTCCAGGTTTTATTGTCAAAGCTTAATTGAAGTAGCTGAAGTTCAAAGCCAACTGGCTACTATGCACATCTTCACCAAATTCTGGGTGCTTCAGTGTAGGTAAATCTCCCCCTAAGTAGAAGGCCAGAACAGCTTGTCATGCTGGGAACACCATTCCCAAGGTGAAACTTTTTGGTAGCATGTTTTTAGGGTTGTTTTATCAACTGGGCCTGGAAGACTGGTCAGGTTTAAAGACCAGGTGGATGAAGCCAAATACAGGTCAATTCTAGAGGATAACCCCTTTCATTCAGCGAGATACTAGAGACTTCAGCAGAGGTTCACTTTCCAGCAATAAAATATATCTAATGCCCATTCAAGGCTTCACTGGAATGGTTTTCAACTATATTCCAGAATGACCCAAGCCTCATTCCAGTTGATAATCTGTGGCAAGGCTTAAAAATTGGTCTTCCGCAACAGCCCATATTCAGGTTGACAGGGCTACAGAAAATTTTTTGAAAAGAATCCACCTAAAGTTTCTCATTCCCAATGTGCAATGGCCAGAAGAGACTTATCCCAAAAGGCTCATCTGTAATTAAAGTCAAAGATGGTTCTACCATGTATTTGGTAGCAGGAGGCTGCGTGCGTAAATACTTACGAAATTACTGCATGCTTTTTAAATGAAGTTCTGTCATATTTTACAGCCTCAAATTGTTACGTGTGTAAATATTTATGCAAGTCATTGTAGATGGTGGGACTGATTTGCTTCCCATCCTCTTTCTCTGTACAGGCTGTGCTTCATTTTTAATTTTCTGCAACCAGGGGTGTATCCTGAATTTCAAGGTTTAGAGGTGTTTTTTTTTTTTTTGTTGCTGGGAATAGGTGAAAACAGGGAAAAAGTCGCAAAAAAAACCCTAATGCAGCCATCTCATCTAATGTTTGGTACGCTGTAGTATATTTATATATTTAATTTTGGGTTTAATTCCGCTTTAATCTCAGGCCGTTCTGGCAGGCAAATCTTTGGCACTTCTTGATTGCTAAACCTGCTTGCATGTAACAGCCGCAGCCAATTGTAATGTAGAAGTAGCTACATTGCTCTATTGCAGCTGTCATTAGTGAAAATAACACAGCTGTTAACAAGGGTTAATAGTATGTTATTGATGTATGAAAAGCTTTGTGCACTTCAGCCCTTAGCCCTGGTGCCTAACACGCTGCCTGTGGGCTGCATGTGGCCCTCTGTTTCTGCCATTTGTAACACTGTACAAGTATTGGGTACCAGTAAACAATTTCTGCAAATTTTGTAAAATTTTTTCTTTTAAAACCCCAAGGTAAATCCTAATTAACTTCTCCCCACCAACCTTTACTCCATAGCTATTCATTTTCTGCTGATTTTTTTTTTTCTATTTTCTACCATTTAATATTAATCTTTTAGCCTTGTTCTGAAAAAATATTTCTTTGTTATCATAAGTAATGATAAAGTTATCGCTGAATAAACAGGCTATTAGCTGAAATCTAAAAATTGCTCTGGTCCATAAGGGATACAGGTGCTCTGAAATGTTCCAGCACACAAGTGTATCTACACCCTACATTTACTGCTCACATACACACTCCCTTAAACACACAAATTCAACTACTCTTCTGACAAGTTAATGATGTTTTAAAGCAGAAGATATGGATTTTAAAATAAAAGCACCCAAATACAGGCCTGTCTACATTTTTTTTTTTTTTTTTTTTTTTTTTTTGGTATACTGCTTTAATGCAACTCATTGAGATGAATGAGCTGCCAATGCACCCCAACATTCCAATAATAGAACATGCAAGCATTTTTGGATAGAGTGGTAAAGACTAAAAGTCTTTCTGTCTTTAAAGTGTTTTTTTATTTTTTGCCATCTGTGTCCCATGGGGGAGATTTCCCTTTTTACTTTCTGTCCCATAGCAAAAATGGAAAGTGAAAGGAAATCCCTCCAAAGTGAGAGAATTCCGGTGTGTCACCAGGGTCACTAAAATTAGTGTCCCCATTTGAAATTATACCTGCTATTAGTGTTCTGGTGTCAACTCAGAATTTGGGATTTTCTTTTACTTTAACTTTTGATGATAATGGTAAATGTGACAAATAAGGTGAATTTTGCTAACGGGCTCAGACAGCAAAAAACCTTAAACTCTCTCTCCAAAATGGGGGGGGGGGGAAGATTTGCTGTTTAGTTGCACTGAATTAATTTCTACTGTCATCTTTGTCCTTGTTTGAGAGATCTTCCATCAGAAAGGAGGGGAAATCTTCCCAACAAGGAGCTAACGGCAATAAACGCCTCCTATATTGTATAAAATGAGTTAGTTTCTGAATCCAAACTTTGGCTTAGTATTTAGACAAAATAGAAAATGTTTTTTTTTTTTATTTTTTATTCTGTACTGTTTTATACAGTGATTTATTGTATATTGATATAAACAATTTCTGATTTTGTTTGTATTTTTTGTATGGTTAGCCATGTTTATAATAGAACTTATGCTACAAAGTTTTATCGAAGAATGATGGAATTGTTGCTCATAGCTAATCAAGTAATCAATTAAAAAGTGACAGCTACGATGACCAAAAGAAAGTTATCGTGGAAATATGCACAATAGCTTTGGGAGATCTCCCCTCACCCAAACGCTGGTCTGTGTGGCTCTGGGATTGGCAGAGAACTAAACTAAAGCCCCTTTCACACTAGGAGCCTAATCAGGTCCACCTGTCAGTTTATCAGGCAGACCTAATCGGACCCTTCATTCACCTCTATGGATTGGCAGGTGTAAACGGACTTGTTTGTTTACACTAGCATACCTCCAATCTGGTACAGGAGGAAAAAAAGCTAGAAAAAAGGGATCTGCCCCACCTCTGTCTAATCGGATTGGAGGACAGTTAGGTGTAAACGGACAGTTGAGTCCATTTTTACCCGCCTGTTCAGAGAGCATTCGGTCCATGTCTGCTCCACATAAACTGAGCAGACGCTGACTTGTCATACACCCGCTCTGCTCAGATCAGCGGACAGATCCCCTGCTAATCTAATTGAAGTCCATCCCGTGTGAAAGGGGCCTTACCTGAACTCCAGTGCCAAATTAGAAAGCAAGCAGCCCAGCTTTTCACACCATACTGGAGTATGTGAAAATGTTTCCACCTGCCTTCCGGTCATAAGGGAAGACTCTGTAAGAGACAGAACTGTACCCAGTTCCTCAAATATGCAGGAATCCTTTTCAGACTTTTGTGTTCTATTCTTTTACACAGGGAAGACACTGCTATTGGATGTTTTTTAAGCCCAGTTGTGGCTTCCACAGGTTTTCTATTAAGGACAGAAGCAGTTGCAATATAAAGGTAAGCGGCCATATACAGTCCATATTGGTTAAAATTTTGCCTGTAATTTGTATTGACTCTGGATGCACTTTATTTTCCCCCCATTCATTCGCAATCATTTTTATTAATTTTTGCTAGACATGTTGCCCTGAATTTAATTTACTTCAGCACTTCTTGGGATTGACCACTTTGATTTTGTTCTTTTAATGTCCATCATTTCTTTGCAATGGCTTTATTACTTATTTTTTTTACTGAAATATTTTCTTGGCATAGAGAAATATTTTTGTTGTTTAGTTGTAGTTGGATATCTGTTCTTCCTTGAATGTGTAGCTCCAGTGCCATCCCCAGCACGAGAACCTATACTGATGTTCAGTAGGCTGAATGTGTACAAAAAAATTTCTGTCTTCCCTTGCGCCATACAAGAGGGAACATGTAGAGAGGCCTACCATCAAGCTTTCCTTGCTCAGTAACAGTTGGTTCCAACCATTGCAAGATCTTCCTAGTAGACCTATCATGGTGTCCAAAGACATTTCAGAAAAGAATAGCGCATTAACAATTAGGATTATTGATTATAATTAGCAATTAGTAGGATCGCATGGTTTTTATTGAATCATTCATGGGTAACTTGTGGTGAAGTACAATGCTGGAACATATGAGTAAAATAGATCTAAACCCTAACTGAAAGATGTACCAGAGTTTTTTTTTTTTTTTTTCCAATTTAAATATTTATTGATTTTCCAATTTAAATACATATCATCATCACGTTATATAAAAAAAGAATAACATCATTCTTTACCCTTTCAGAAAATATTTCTCTATCCCCTCCCTGCATTTTCTCCCTATCTTCTTACCAAAGCAAGTGAATTTTATCCTACCTTTCACTTTATACTTTCCTATATTTCGTGTATAATCTGGCTTTTTCCCATTTCTCCCATTTCACATAATAAACCTCCATCTTATCTTCCTGAATATGATAGAGTTTTTCCATCTTTCTAATCTGCTCCACTCTTTCTATCCAATCCTCCTCTTTCGGCACTTCTGTTTTCCGCCAAAACTTGGGAAGATGTACCAGAGTTAGCTGTGATTGTCAAGTAATTTTATTTTTATCAAGATAACAAACATGTTGTACATACTTACCTGCTCTGTGCAATCCTGACCCTTCTCTTCTGTGCTCCTCCTCTTCTCTGTGTGTCACCATAGAAACCTGCTTCCTATGGTAGCACACATTTAAGTTCGATCCAAAGCCATGGTCTGTTACTGACAACAGTGGACCATATCTATTCAATATGGGTCAGCACAGCCACTTTCAGCTTTCACCTGGAGTTGGGAGACAGCTGACACCAGGTATTATTGTAATGATTTTCAAAAGACTGAAAACAAATTTTAAAATTTACATTGACATGTCAAGATTAGGTAGAGTTTAGTGGTTGGGTTTACATCTGCTGTAAATGTATGCTTTTTATGACAGCCTTTTTTTTATGTTTGGATCTGCTGGATTGCTGAATGTGTATCTAGTTCTGGCTGTTTATTGCTACCCTTACTCAAGGGTTGTTCTTGGTTGTAGGGCACAAATGCCATTACAGTGAAGTGTCATTCAGTTCATGTCAGTGGGTGATCTCCAAATGTTTGTCACTGAATCACACTATCTGCCATCAATGGTTTGCCTTTAGTAGAGATGCTAAATTTATGTGATTGTATGGACATTTTAAATTGTTGAAGCAAATGTTAAAAGCATATGCAGTACATTTCTGAAAAACATGTTGAACTGTCAGAAATACATGTTCCAAATTTCCTGTGTGGGGACAAAAGGGAGGGAGGAGAGGATAGGAGGGGTGGAAGAAAGGGAGGGGCGGAAGAAAGGGAAAGATGAAGGATAAGAGGAGTGGAAGGAAGAGAGGGAAGGATGGGAGGAGTGGAAGGATGGGAGGAGTGGAAGGATGGGAGGAGTGGAAGGATGGGAGGAGAGGAAGGCTGGGAGGGGTGGGTGGAAGAGAGGGAGGAGAGGAAGGCTGGGAGGGGTGGGTGGAAGAGAGGGAGGAGAGGAAGGCTGGGAGGGGTGGGTGGAAGAGAGGGAGGAGAGGAAGGCTGGGAGGGGTGGGTGGAAGAGAGGGAGGAGAGGAAGGCTGGGAGGGGTGGGTGGAAGAGAGGGAGGAGAGGAAGGCTGGAAGGGGTGGGTGGAAGAGAGGGAGGAGAGGAAGGCTGGGAGGGGTGGGTGGAAGAGAGGGAGGAGAGGAAGGCTGGGAGGGGTGGGTGGAAGAGAGGGAGGAGAGGAAGGCTGGGAGGGGTGGGTGGAAGAGAGGGAGGAGAGGAAGGCTGGGAGGGGTGGATGGAAGTTTCAGGGAGTAAAGGAAGAAAGGGAGGGGTGGTTGGTGGGAGGGGAGGAAGGGTGGATGGAAGGAAGGAAGAGATTGGTGGAAGGAAGAGTAAGAAAGGAAAAGGAAGGGGTGGGTGGAAGGAAGGGAGGGGTGGAATGAAGGATTGGAGGGAAGAACGGGGTGGGTGGAAGGGAGGTTGGACTCGCATGCTCATTCAGAAGCATCACAGTTGTCGGCTGCTCTGTGTTCAGTTTCCTGCCCACACATCCTCTGAAGCTGCATGGACTGGAGTGTTGGCAGGCACAGGGGGAGGCAGAGCAGATCCAGCATCTCTCTCCTTCTCAGTCCTTCTTCAATGAAGCAGCTGAAAGCCGCAGGAGGGAAAGGAGCAAAAACGACTCCCAACTGCTTCATTGAAAGCCATACAGGAGATAGCTGCTTGTCACCGCTGCACAGATCATACCTGATCGTTTCTTTTCTGCCCAACCCCCCAAACACCTCCCCCCCCGCCCTGCTGTGTGCTCCTCAGTGCCCAGTCTCCTATTGATGCAGTTCATTGAAAGCAATACAGGATGTCGTTGCTTATCACAGCCCCCACCGCTGCCCCTCCCACACACCCCTAGTCCCGGCGCTGCTTTCCCCCAGTCTCATTGGACGAGTGGAAATTTCAAGGGCTGGCAGTACCCATACCCTTTGTCCACCAAGAGCTTGAGCTCATGCCTGTGGCTCTACTTCACTGTGTTGATTTAAACCCAATATTATTGCGCCTCTTTTTGGCACATATGTGGAGAACTCTTTGGGCTCAAATGTTGGTTAGCGGAACATCAGTGAAAGGATTGCATACGCCTTTTGATGTGTATTCTGGCCTACCAAGGTGCCTCCAGAATACACATGCTGCAATACACCACATCATAATACAGCGTCCTGTACATGGCTCTGTGAAAATAAAGCTGCCTATACCTATTTTTCTATGGGTCGAGATGGATTGCGCCCCCTTATTATGAATGTGCTGCTTAGCGAAGCACATTGCAGTGCCGTTTTATGGTTTATTCAAGGTCAACCTATATTGTTCCCAGGCAAGACAAAGCAACAATTTTGTCTTAAATGCCTGACCCTCTAAATACATATACTCAATTTACCTCCCTTTGCTCCCCTGCTGATCAATTTAAGGGAGAAAAAATAAATTCCTGATCCTTTCGGGTGTAGTCTATCATGTGAATTGCTTCCAATTCTTCACACGTGATAGTGCTGGTCCGTTCTGGCCACTTAGGCACAAGAGCTATCAGATTGGAGGTAGGGAGAGATTCCCCAAAGCTGTGTAAGCTCCAGCTGAATTGACACAGAGCTTACACAGAGCTTCTCACATCCATCAGTGATTGGAGGGAAGGGGAGTCTACAAAACAATTTGGTGTTGCATTTGTTAAATTGTGTTACATTTTATGAGATTATTTTCTTTAAAAAAAAATAGCCAAATGTTTGTGGAATTTTGACCATCACACTTATATATATTGTAAAAGGTAGAAAGGCAAGTGGAAATTCCTTCAGATAACTAAGTTTAGGTATTTTTCAATTAAGGGCAATTGTTGTTGCTACAGTATACACATTTTAGACAATTGTGCCTGTCCTTCCATGTGGAAACAATTTGGAGAAGGCCTCCTTTTCTGTTCTTGCATGACTGTGCTCCTGTGCACAAAATGTGTTTTAGTGATAACACATTTCTCCAGATGTGCTGTAATATGTAAAGATGTAATAGGCCTACCTGTACTTACAAATAAATAAGGTGGGCTTTACTACCACTTTAATGCCTATGGTTTTGGAATGAGATGTCCAACAAGCTCATTCAGGTGTAATGGTCTGGTTTCCACAAACTTCTGACATCTAGTTTATAAGAAACAATTCAATTTTTTAAATGATTTCTGATGAGATATTGAATTTTAAATATATTTTTTTTTTTCTTTAGGTTTACTAAACCAAATTGGAAAAAATGTAAGAAGAATAAAATATACACTTTGGAAATATGCCTTATGTTTAAAAAATTTTTCCATTGATGCATGAAGTGCAGCACCCTGAAATGCTTGAGGATACACATCTGCATTTTAACACCTAAGCAGTTCTATAGTAAACAGTTAAACATCCCAGCAAATAACACCATGAACAGTTTGTCACAAATGCAAATGTTGGAAAAATACAACTGTGAAAAGTGCAGATTTTCAACAAAGGATGTGAGCAAATACAAGATCCACATTGCTCTTCACAATGAAATGAAATATGTCTGTTCACACTGCAATTTTGAGTCATACACCAAAACTGAATTTCAAAGACACCTGGTGTCTCACACTGGAAAGTTTCCATATACTTGTGAGTACTGTGGCTATGGGGCAATTAGAAATGACTACATTGTGAAACACATAAAAAGAATTCATGGTGATGGCAAGATTCAGTGTTCGGTGAGCACTGTGGAAAACGAGTCCAAAAATGCTTCAGTTAACATAGTACAAACACAAATTAGGAACAGCCTGCAAGAGATTCTGCCAAATAACACAACCCTTATAACCAAAAACTTCATAGACCTCACAAGTGAGGTGGATAATTCCATGTTTAATAACAGCTGCCATTTGAATGGAAATAATAACACACATGCAGATCAAGTGGAAGTGGAAGTCATTTCACCAACAGACCAACAGCTCTGTCCTTGGATGCCATTAACTGTTACTGCACCACCATCGTTCAGAGTACCTGACAACTGTTTTGTTCAGGTCATAGAAGTGAAACCTGTCAATGGTACTTTCTATTTAGTTTTAAAGTGTTTAGACAAGACTGATTCAAATGGGACAAAAAATGTTCACTTAAAGGAAAAAAATGTACCGGAACAAAATGCTTCAGAATCTATGGTTACATTGGAAAACCACATAGGGTCTTCAGATGGATCTTCATTACCTCTTGGTGGCACGGAACGTCTATTGCCCACAAAAAATACAGTTGCTCTAACTGAAGAAAATCCTGCTAGCTTAACCAGTCAACCTAATGAAAATGAAATAATCAGTGATGACGTTTCCAGTGATTTTTTTGATGAAAGTGAGGAGATTTCAGATGGACCTATCATATCATCTGTGTTTTCTCTTAGTTCTGACTCCCAAAATGTCATTGAAGGTATACAGTGGGAGAGTCCCGTTGTTATCACCAACACAAGTACATCAAAGGATATTGTGGATACTACTCCCTCTTTCAGTGGTACGGAAGGTCAAGGTGGACCCAAGGTATTTGAAGAAGCAAAATCGCAGGTGGAATTTGAGACTACCTGCGAACAGAGCACTGTTCTAGAAAGTGAACTGCCTGAAGCAATCAAAATGGAAGTGAAAAACACAGGTTCTGAAATACAGTTGCCCCTTAACAAGGCAGTATTGCCATATGGCAAGAAAACTGAAAGCCAGACATCTGCCTCTAATGAAAGCAACAATAAAGGAGAGCGTAAATCAAACCGCCTCAGTAAAAAAAAGACAGATCTGTTTAGTAAGCCTCAGACTCTCTTTTTGTCTTGCGACAAAAGAATAGTCATGCAGCCGCTTTCATGTGTATTGCAAACTGGTCATAAGGCTGCTGTGAGTGGGGAAAATGAACTTGTCCAGCTTAAAGTGAAAAGGCAGAGTGCCAAACCAAAGGGAAAAATCCTTACCAAAAGGTTTGCAGGTCCAGTGTTAAAAACCCTTAGACTCTGTCCTGTTAAGGCTGACCAGCTGACGCAGATGCCACACAACAACCAACCTGTAGTTGTTCTTAACCATCCGGAGATGGAATCAATAGAAGTCTCTTCTATAATGAAAGCAATCAGTATGTTTAAAGGCATGGTTTTAAAAGTAACCGTATCTAAACAGACACGTAGGAAAATTATCTGAATAAAAATGACATGGATGAGAGGAGAGCACAGTATACTGAGAATTCTAAAGGTGGTATGCTTTATATTTTTTAGCACATGCTTATGGACACTTGTTAATTTTACAGTGAGGCTCCTGTATGACATTGTAATACAGGAGACATTTCTTGTTTATCAGATGCCTTGTTTTGCTTTCAACCTGAACAAAAATCCATCCTGCACCTTTTTAACTTTGACACCTTGAGGTGACATAGCACGGCCAACATTGATATTGTGTGAATCTAAAATAACAAAATATGGCCAGCACACAAGGTCAGAAATCTGAAATCTTTACTTAGATCTTAGTTGTAATAACAGCATATCCTCTCATAATAAAATTTAACGCCACTGGTATTTCAGGCATATTGATCCCCTTCTTAAGGTGACACTCTGGTCTGTCACCTTGAGACGGGGTCAGTCACTTAAACATTTGGTTTTATACTCTTTTGTACAAGCTGTTATAATAGTAGTAATTCGCTAATAAGCTGATATAAAAGTTCTCAGTAAAGATTTGAGATCTTTAACTATTTTTTTTTGTTTTGTTTTGTTTTATTTTCAAACCTGGACTGCAGAAGTAAGTTTGAAATAGATTGGTTGCTGTGAGCAGAGAAATTTTTGCTTCTACTATACTTTTTATACATGGGTCCCAGTGCCTTATAGAAGAATCCTTTAAAAGTGGGACAGTCTTGAGTTAGTATGTTAATTTTATATAGGAATTTGGTGCATGTATATTTCCAGGTAAAACATTAAGAGTTAACACATAGCAATCTGACCTATTTCTTCTTTTGTAGGCATCCATTGTTCGTGGTTCACACTATGTATTGCGGTAACACATATACATTAAATTAACCTTGTCCTAGGCATATGGAACAAAATCCAGCCATATCTATGTAAAAGAGGCTGCATAAGCACCTCTTCAGATGGTGAAATCTTCATTCTTTTGTACAACTGCTATCCGACCTGTCTGCATGTGTCAGATAGCATGTCCCCTGCTGGGTGCCATTGTTCCTCCCACTGGCCAATGTATCTCTGCTGTGTGTTCTGTAATGATGTTGGAGCGAAAGAGCCTCCAGCTGGAACAAAACGTAATTGGCGCAAGAGAATGTCACCAGCACACCACGGATCTCCAGTATGGGTCTAAAGCTTTGTTCAGTGACCACATCAGTGTAACAAAAGCAACGTTTTGGAGCTACACAGTTAGCAAGCACATTCTGTGTGAAACGTGTTTACTCCACTGATTTGGAGATGTGATATTTGTACTTTTTATGCCTTGAAGACTTTAATAAACCTTCTCTATTATATCAGAGTGTGGTCAGCCATTTATCCTTGTCTTTGGAGCCACACAAGACCCCTTCGTCATTGGCCACATGCCTGATGGAAGGGGTCCTACGTGGCTCTGAAACATTGCTTTTGTTACAATGATGTTATTGGTAAATAAAGTTTTGGACCTATTCTGTAGACCCATGGTGTGCTGGTGACATGCTCTCTCTCTGATTACCCTTTGGTTCCATCCGGCGGTTGCTGTAACAAACACCCATATACACATACAGCCATTTTTCAGGAACGTGTGCATTTGGAATAGTATGCTGTAATGATATCACAACCAGTGGGGTATCGGGCATTCCACACTTTTGATATGTCGAATAGCAGCAGTACCTGCCGCTCTATCAGAGAGCAAAGATTTCACTTGCCTTCTGCTGAACACATATATATTCAGATTCCCATTTCCGTTCTTCTGGTTGGATTTCTTTTTATATTTGTGATTGTTTCTGTAAGGCATGCATTTTTGTGTTTTGAGGTGAAGTTCGCTAAGGTACTTCATTGTTTTTGAATAAGCTGCCAGAACACAGCAATACATATTTTACCAGACATACACCATTATTTTTAGTGCAGAGACACTGTTGCAGTGTGTTAAGTACATTATACACTGCTGACTAGGTGAATTGAGATGCCATTCAAAATAATTAGCCCTGCACTTCATTCTGTGCACATGTGTGAATGAGCCCCTAATGTTTAGAGAGCAAAGCCTTGGCTGATGGAGTTTGTGCAAGTGCAATAAAAAAGGCAAACGAGATCAATGAAAGTTTTTTTACAATAGTGGAAATGTGTCCATTGTAACCAGAATTCAAGCCCTTTGTGAAAATAAAACAAGGAATCTATTTTTGTAGAGAACTTTATTCTGTCCAGGTTTTTTTAATTTTTAACTTTGACACTAAGAATTATAATTATTGATCACACCAAAATCCTGTCTTTATGGTGCAGGTTTGTCCTCTTACTGCATTCATTGAAAATCAAAGATTTCCTTGTGTTCTCTGAAGAGGTGGGTTTACAATGTAGAGAGCACAGAATGTTAATTAAATAGTAGAAGAGCCTTCTATATGGCCAGCTGCCATTAATGTATCTAGAGGTACTTACAGCAGCCTCTGACCCTTGCCGCTATGCCCAAGCACAGCACCATTCTGGTGGGCAAAGCTTCCGCTTTTTCTTGTAAAGTCATGCTTCCTTCTTTAAGCCTTTTGCATTTAGATGTATTTTTTTCCACCGATTTTAGTGATTTTATAATCCAATGACACCGATTTAAACAAAATACAATCTATAATATAAAACAAGGTAATAAACATGACTATATGCACTGGTGTTGTCACAGCAAATTTAAAGGATGAATATACTCTGCACCAATAAGAAATGGTTGGAATTTGCTGTTTAAAACAGCACTCCTTGGTAGAATTTTCCTTGGTTATTATGATGAGAAGTTGGCGGCTATTGAAGATCCTGTTTTGCTGTTTAAGGTGCTGCTTGACCCTGTCTTCCGGTTCCATTAGTACATTAAGGTTAAAACTACCTTTTCACTCTTCCATTTCAGTGTACTTAGAACATTGAGGTGCTGAATTGTGATTTTCCGTTCCTAATGATGTTCTGTGAATGGCAGCCGATAACGAGAAAGCTTCTGAGCTATACTGCTAATTTATCATAACAGAAACTTTTATTGTGAATGGGGATGTGATGTGTTGTAATACTTCACAAAAAGCATAAAGTACAACTGCACTTTCACTGAACGTTACACGTTTATAGCTGTCAACATATGAAAAAAATTACAATGGGTTACCATTACTGAAGATGAATCCTTTTCTCACATCATGGTGTTTAGTATCTGTTCTTTAAGTTAACAAAAAAACAAAAAAAGTTCCCAGCCAACAATATGGGGGTGAGGATGCTGCTTTGAACAGGAGACCTGCTACATAAAGATCAATGAGTAATTTTTATCATGTGAGCAGAGTACATTTAGATGAACTTGAAGACCAGAAGCTGAATACTGTATTTTTTTGGAAAGAGGACTTTCTCTTCAGTTAGGATAACTTCATATATTGGCATATTTGAGATGCTGTTGTGAGATGTGCAAATTAACATCATTTAGTAAAAATGTAGTTGTACTTTAAGTCCTGTTGTAGAAATTGTCAAGGCTGCACATGGGTTTTATTTATGTAACACTAATCTTTTGTCAAAATCTAGTATTTAAATCTGATTTCCAGGCAAACCTCTAAATACAAAAATGATATGCATGAAAGGGAGCCAGAGATTTTTTTGTCCATCCAATCCTGAGATTTACACACCCAGCACAGTCCTGCCTGGCAGGGCAAGAGACTTGAATTTTAAAGATGAACAAAACCCTTCTATCTTTTTGCTGCCAAAGAGGGCTCCATCTTAGCATTTTTAGATCTGCAATTGTCATTGTGCTGCGCATGTTCAGCTATGGTCCAAGATCAATGCATATATTTGTAGCACACCACAGATCGTCTCGTATCATCCAAAAGATGTATTGAAGAATGATCACAAAGACAAAATGCTACTTTTTGGAGCTGCGCAGGACCCCTTCACCAACCCTGATGAAGTGGTCCTGTGCAGCTCAGAAACATTGTACTTTGTTTTGATGTGATTTATTCTTCAATAAATCAGATGATACTAGATGATCCGTGGTGTGCTGGCAAATATGTGCATTAATCTGTGATGTCTCCAGTCTCCAGCTGGCAGTTGCTACAGCACCCACTACTTCTGAACCTATTCCAGGAACGTGTTTGATGGAAAATATTGACAACAGCTATGATCCCAGACATTTGAGAGTTTGAAAATTCAGTTAAGTGCTGACCTAGCACGCTGGCAATTACTAGAGGCATGCCTTGAATGCAGTATATACTACATATATACTAGTAGGCTGAATTAAATGGAAACAGTACAGATAACAGTGTTTGGTAGGTTTTTTCTTTTAAGGCTTTTATAGCCTTTATTGGATATTTTTACCTTTTGTAATAGGATACACTTTCATTTTAGAACATCAACATTGTACAAGTCAAACAATTTTTTTTGACAATCCAATATTAGCTTACTTGAAAAATCTTTCACGATGAGTGCTGCATGTCAGCTTGCCCTCTGTTTCCACAACTTTTTGGAAACTATTGCATGCTTTGCATCTTCTCCTCTGTTTAATTTAGAAGTCAACTACATAACCCATGATACCTTGTTGCCTGCAGTAAATCCTTTACTGACTACACCTCCTAAAACTCCTCTCAGCACATCTGTAGTTCAGAAGGCAGGCTCTGTGCAATATGTGACACAGCCGTGCCTATTTACAGAGCACAGAATAAAAGGTTATGCCAAGAGAGTAAAGTGTTCATTAAAAGGTGAATTTCAAGCAAATAAAAAAAAATAGCTTTAACTAGTTAGGTTATTGGTAGCACTATCAGTGCAATGTATTTGGAAATTTACAAGTATTGTAAGAAAAATGATACCTGTAGTATTAAAATTACATTTCTGTATTTTTGCCAAAGTATCTGAGGAAAAATTAAATACCTTTTTGAGGCCAAGATTAAATATTTTTAGTGACAATTTTATTTTAAGACTTTGTCAAGGTGTTATCTTTATTGATGTATTCTTCAAAATGTGAATTTTTGAATTTTAAATAAAAACATCTTATTGGTCTAGCAAGCATTTTATGACCACTATTTTACCTGCAGTTGTTTGGTCCCACTGACCGTGCACTTTTGGGGTAGATTTACTAAAACTGGTGGTTGTACATGATGGCCAATCAGCTTCTAACTTCAGCTTGTTTTATTAAACTTTGGCAATAAAACCTGGAAGATGATTTGTTTCTATGCAGAGTTGCACCAGATTTTTCATTCTCCAGTTTTAGTAAATAACCTCTTTGTGTCTGTTACAACAAATAACCTTTTTGTGTCTGTTAGCTAGTGGTTGAGCCATTCTAAGGGTCTGTGCACATGGCATTTTTGGCTTCCATTTTACAAAGTTGTAAGATAGAGAAATGGATGCTTACAGAGTGCTATTACCTCTACAGCTAAAGATTACGGTCAAGGCAGCTGCTGGTGAAAGACTTTTGTCTACGTAAGGATGGGTCAAAGTAGGATGGATTATATTTTTATTCTTTTTAATTCATTCTATCCCCCTGTTCTGGTATTGACATACGTAGGGCTAGCACAGTAGGCCTGTAGACTTGGTGGCAGAAATACAGTAAAGAGGAGCCTTTTCATTGTATATTTATTAACCTCCTCAGTTGTAAGTGAAATTATTTCATGAACTTTGGTACATTTTGATTTCTTTTTACATCTTGTCACTGTATACTTAGGTTAGAACTAAATTAGAAAATGTTCTGTATTAAAGAGGGGATGTTAGTGGACGGTTGTTGCTTTTGACCGCAAAGGTAATGGGGTTGATTTACTAAACCTGGAGCACTCAGAATCCGGTGCTGCTGTGCACGGTAGCCAATCTGCTTCCAACTTCAGCTTGTTCAATTAAGCTATGACTATAAAACCTGGAAGCTGATTGGTTTCAATGCAGTGCTGCACTAGATTTTGCACTCTGGTTTTAGTCAATAACCCACTGTGTCTACAGGTTGTAGTAATGGAAATCCAGTCGTTGGAAAAGAACCTCCATTTTTTTGTAGGTTTTGTAGAACAGATAAAAATGGGGTATATAGCACAGTGTGCACCTATTCACACTTGGGTAGTAATTTTGTTTTTTTACCTCCTATTTTGTCGCAAAGGATTTACAATGAATTTTAGTAAGAAAAGCATGCATTGCCTAATTGAAAGTTTTTTTGTAATAATTTTGGTAGTTTTTTCCATTTTCTAATTTTTCCACTTTAAGTCTAACCAGCAAATAGGAAACAGTATTGCAATTTTGAAGAAGGAAACCCAACAATTCTTGTGTAAAAAGTTTAAAATTACTAATGCAAATAGATGATCCGCACAACCAGTGTTGCCTATAAAATCTTGAATTCTGAAAAACCAGAGTGTAAAGTATGCAGAATATAATTAGCTGACTCGTTGCAGCCTACCCTGCTTTAATTATAGGGATTAAAGCCGTGTAGACTGAAACACATCAACTATTTGTATTTTGCATACTGTACACTGTGGTTTTCTGAATAAAATCAAGATTTTTAGAAGCAACATTGGTTGTGTGGATCATCTGTGGATTAGTATTTTCACATATGTGACTGGAGATCAAGCACCTGTGAGCTCTATTGGAGAACTAATAGGTAGTAGTACCAGTTTCTGTGTATGTTAAAGTTTAAAATGCAGTCAACATTATAGTAGTTTCCTTTAATGTTCTTGACATTACTTAAATCTAAGTTGTTCAAATTGGACGTTTAATGGTTTTATTAATGTGCAGTTTTAGTAAATCTATGATACTACTGGAGGCAAGTTCTACTCTAGATCCAAATGGATTTTAGTTTAGTGTTTCTCATTTCATCTATTTTGTAGGCAATGTTTTGTTTAGGCTATTTATATAATTAATTTGTTCTCGCTGATAATAAATTGTTCAAAAATATTTTTACAAAACAATTACATTTGTGGTTATGAAATAAAACTTTTTTATAAAATGAAATACAAGTCTACAGTATATATTCTTTTTCTAGTTTAATTGGACTGTGCCTGGATGTTTCTCTTCACAAAACACTTCTGTCTTACATCTCTGTAATGTTTTATAATCCACAGTGTGTAAGCAGTTTTTATTACTATTTTTTCACTTAAACCTGGAATAGATAATTGTGTAGCGAGTTTTTGTCAGTTTGCATAAATTTGTATACCTTTTTGTGCAGTTTTATAACTGTCTTTGCTAGGGATACTCCTAAATAAAGATTTCTGACAAAAAAAAATCCAACTTTTTAGCTGTTAACAGGCATTAATAGTCACACATATTCCCCATGCTTGCTTTTAGGCCTTACCATGGGATAAAATTTTTTACCACCTGCCTCTCTAACCTGTGCTGACAGAATCCCAACCCCCCCCCCACCTAGTGAACCCTTGCCACCACCATTTCTGGTGTTGGACTGCTAATTCAGAGCGGCAATAGTGCCCTGTGGTCTATGGTCCTTTTACCACCCCCCTGTGATGACGCAGTTCTCTTTTCTCTCCTGAGAGAAATTTGGAAGTGTTCACATCATGTAGGCAATGGTATGAACACTTGAAGTGCAAGCAGCAAAAGAAATAAACTAGGGCCTGAAGGGTCACATGACTGCTGCTTACACCCCCCTATCCTTTACAGCCAAGGAAGTATCCATCTTAGCCTGTGTTTGATATGCAATTTTTATGGTGATCAGTTGTGACACCTTCCATTTGATGGATTGGCAGTTCAGTTGAGAGCAAAATCAACTGATAGTGACATCTTCTGTCCACCTCAGCCAAATAGAAGAAGGCTTGTATTCAATAAAGTACAAGGCTTCCTGTGAATGGCTTTTTGGATCAGCTTGATCCAAAGTAAATGGAACCTGGAGTTCTGCTTTAGGTGAGCCCTGTATGGGCAAGAACAGGATAACTTAGTTTTATTCCCAATAGTAGACATAAATTATCAATAAAAGAACCCAAGATACATTTTTGCCCATAGCTTTCTAATTCGATTTCAGTTCTCATATACAGTGTCTCTATCTTAATGGAAATCTATAAGACAGTAGATGCCAAAAATAACCACAAAGATGAACAAGTCAGACATAGCAAATTATAAAACCCTATCTTTATCTTGAACTTGCACTTTACAAATAAGAGTCTCTCTAGGTGGTTTTGAGTACCTGGCATGTTTTTGTTCAGATTTGGCAAAATTTTAAGTTAAATGTTCTTCAAAGAGTCAATCAATCAGAAGAGGAGGGCGGGTTAGAAAACAATGCCTTCCCTGACAATTTCTTCTGCTTTTTCCATCAACAAGCAGTAGAGGTGACCTCTTGTAAAATTCAATAATTTTATTCACTGAATCAAATTTCTGTAAAAAAAAAAAAAAAAAAGTTCCAATTTTAGCATTTGTTATAACTGTATACTTAACAATTTATGTTTATGGATATATAGTGTTTTAAAATAGATCTCCTATATCTGACTAAAATGTACATTTTAAAAATATGTTTTCCAGATTTTTGTCAAGTACATATAAAATATGGCATACTGTATATATTATATGCTTTTATTGATTCATCTAGACTCCCTTTTACATGTTTACCAGGTTATCTTTATATTAAATGTTAAAAGACTTGGCACTAATATTTTACCACTTAGAGCTGGATGACCAAGTGTGACATCACACTACAATTTACTGCCACTTCTGCATAGAGTCTTTATAAGGTTCTCAGGTGCTATCTCCCACCCTTTTGCCACAAAGCCTTGACTACACCACCCAGCTTGCTGAGTATTCTTTCTTGGACATGCTTACCCCATTTCCGCACCCAATTCTGAGTAACCCACTGGGGAATACCCACACCCATGGCACTGGTGGAAACTGGGCTAACATGTGCCTTGGGAAAAAGCTCACTCAAACATTTGTTGTGCTGTGGGCCAGCATAGCACTCAGGCTTAGTGACAATACTTTCCTTGAACTGGACCAGAACCTAATTTTAACATGGTCTCTGCTTCTAGCTTTTTCTCAAGCACGCAACAGGCAGCCTACCTGACTAAGGCAGATTTTTCTGTAACTGTTTCACAATTTCTTGGGAAAATAACTTTATTACAGCCATCACTGTCCAGGGCTCAAAAATGCTAGCCCATTTCTCTAGCTCCACTAACTCTACCTGAGTCTGAACTCAATTTGCTTGCTCTAGAAGAAGCAGAGTACCCAGAAGGGGCGTTGAATGAGTTTACAGAGGATTTCTCACTCCCTTATTCATATACAGCTAATGTTTTGGCTTCAAGTTCGCCAATATTGATATGACCACTTTTGCTGCATGCGAAAGTCTCAATATTGTCGCATTTGAATATTCTCTGTCTTGCTGTGCTCCTTTAGGTGCAAAGAAACCTAAATCTAAAAAGACATTCTCTGTTTATGAACAAATAGAATGCAGTTTATGACAATTGGACCCATCCAGAAAATACTTTCACCCCTTCAAAAAATAATTGTGGAACTCTAGTGCAGAAAAAGTTTGCAAAAAAATGGTCTGCTCTGATATTAGATCCTGCTTTCTCAGTCTTAAACAAATATCCCAATGTTTCTATTGAAGATTCTGCTGATAGGAAGTTTGAGACACTTTTAAAGACTTGGTACCCTCACAGGTGCAGCTCTGCAACCTGCTATATACAGGGATGGCTGTCTGTCAAACTTCAGCTAACCGGACTAGGGCAATGAACAATCAACACGATCTTGTCTTCCAGTACAGTACATTATTTAAGCATTTACCTCATGCCTTGATTGAGAAAAGGTTTTGGCTCTGATTTCCATTCAGTGAATTTTATGGCTCAAAGCTTGGTTAGCTGAAGCTGCCTGTGAAAGATGCTTCACAATTTTATGTCCTTTGACGGAGGACAACTGTTTGAGGCACGTCACAAATTCATCAAAGATGTCACAGGAACGTTCCAAAGCCCCCCTCTGCAGGAGCAACAATCTACTAAATATGCAGAGCACTTCAGTGCTGTAGTCAGGCTTCCACTTCTAAGCGCAAGTTCAGC
This sequence comes from Staurois parvus, assembly GCF_062004578.1. Classification (NCBI taxonomy): domain Eukaryota; kingdom Metazoa; phylum Chordata; class Amphibia; order Anura; family Ranidae; genus Staurois; species Staurois parvus. The sequence goes on from NW_028317982.1 coordinate 3,972,426, forward strand.
CCTTTCTTTTGGAGCAAGACTTGGCCCACAAAGCCAACCAAGTCTTCCCCAAAAACCCCTCCCCAATGAAGGGGCATCTTCACTCCTAAGAGTGGAATGATGTATATTACAGTTTGCCCTCTCTGGGTCACAGGTGTCTCAAGACCTGTGGATTCAGTCTGTTGAAGATGTCCAGCAGTGTCATCAGCACAGAACCGATGGAAATGAGTGGGACACAGGTACACTCATCTACTGGCCAGAAGTGGTCTTCGTGGAAGAATTGCAGCCAAAAAGCCATACCTCTGACATGGAAACAAGGCTAAGCAACTATGCAGGAAAACATGGAAACTGGGGGGAAGAAAATCTGGTTGCAGATGCTCTGGACTAATTTAATCAAAATTTGAAATATTTGGCTGTAGCAGGAGGTAGTTAGTTTGCTGAAGGGCAGACAAATGGTAAAAGGAGCATCTGCTGGCGACAATGAAACATGGTCGAGGTTCCTTGCAAGTTTGGGGCTGTTTCTGCAAATGGAGTTGGAAATTTGGTCAAGATCAATGGTGTCCTCAAGGCTGAGAAATACAGGCAGATACTTATCCATCATGTCATAGCATCAGGGAGGCGTGTGATTCACCCCAAATTTATTCTGCAATGGGACAATGACCCCAAACATACAGCCAATGTCATTTAAGAACTATATTCAGTGTAAAGCAGTGATGGTTTGGGCCCCACAGAGTCCTGATTTCACAATCTTCGAGTCTGTCTGGGATTACATGAAGAGACAGAAGGATTTGAGGCAGCCTACATCCACAGAAGATCTCTGGTTAGTCCTGATGTTTGACCTATCTGCCGAGTTCCTTCATAAACTGTGTGCAACTGTATCTAGAAGAATTGATGCTGTTTTGAAGGCAAAGGGCGGTCACGTTACATTGATTTATCTTCTGTTTTGTTTACTTTCCATTTTGTTGATGATAAACTATTAAAACTTCTATTTTTGAACACATTCCTAATTTCTTAACTTTTGCTCAGTAGTGTACATCTAAAGTCAAAACTTTTTTTTGCATTTGAGTAGAGTGGTGAGGAATTAAACCTCCTGTCAGTTTTTTAGTGTTGTCTGTCTTTCATTAACCATTTCACTTCCAGAACTGTTTTTTAACTTTTTTATGCACATTAAAAAAAGCATTTAGGCCTGAAGATTAGTGAAATCCCCCAAACAACATATATTTTGTAAAGCAGACACACTGAAGCATAAAATAATTGTAGTTCTAATTTTGTGTCAGAAGATTTGTGCAGTGGTTTATGTACAAAAGTGAAAAAAAAAAACATTTTAGGGTACACAAATACAGTAGATAACTAAACTGTGAAGTGTTAAATTGCATGCGCCTAGGAAATGGCTGACCTTTTGTACCCTATGTTTTCCATAGGCAACATTTTTGGGTGGGTGTTTTTAACCACTTCCCATCCAGCCACTGTACATAAAAGGCCAGGTGTGACAAGTACAGTTCTGAGAGGACATTCCCATACATCCTCTCGCTACTTGTGCGTGGCCTCAGGGCCAAGCAGTGGCATGATCCTGTTATGGCTGTGTCTCTTGGACATAGCCCAACACAGATTGGGAGATCTACTCTCTGGCCCAGTCAGAACCAATCCATGCAGCCTGTCAGGGCCCTGTGAGTAGTTGTTTATGGTCCTGTGATCCCACAGATCCTACAAAGTGCAGCCATCTGTACCAGGTTCACCAAGCACCATCTGCCGGTGTTCAGGTGCACAGCATCATCTGTACCAATGTTCTATCAACATCTGTCACAGTGTACCAGTGCACTTCAAAATCTGCAATTGTGTCTTCTTATTGAAACATTAACATCTGCCGGTGGGCCATCAACCTCAGTGTCCCATTACAACATCCACATCTGTCAGTGTTGCACTGCACATCAACATCTGTCAGTATCCTCAGTGAACCATCAACATCTGTTGGTGTCCCAGTAAACCATTACCATCTGCAATAGTGTCCCAGTGCAACATCAACATCTGTTGGTGCCAGTGGGTCAGTAACTGATACAGAGGAGAAAGGGGTTCAAAGAGATTCGGGCAGTCTGTAGAGGAGCAGACATCCACCAGCAGCACTGTATTATCCTAGTGAAATGGTGATCACCAGCAGTACAGTACACCCAGATGATAGGCCAGGTACTAGTAGTGGGGCATCATGTCCACTACAAAGAATTAGGATGCATACATAGTTAGTCTGGCTGAAAAAAGACAAAAGTCCATCCAGTTCAACCATTAAAAAAAAAAAAAAAAAAAAAAAAAAAGTTATAATCCTATACCCACAGTTGATCCAGAGGAAGACAAAAAAACCCAGCAAAGTATGATCCAATCTGCTCCTGCAGGGAGAAAAAATTCCTTCCTGATCCCCCGAGTGGCAATCGGTTATTAGCTGGATCAACTTTACCTATAAATGTTAGTATCCAGTTATATTCTGTGAAAGAATCCAGGCCTTTTTTAACTGCTTGCCGACCAGCCACTGTATAAAAACGGGCCACAGGGCAGCACCACTGTGCAAAATCACGTTTTAAAATGTGATTTTGCAAAACAGGTAGGGGGCGCATGCCTCCGATTGCGGCCATGGGTGTTAATCACCGGGTCTCGGCGATTGCCGGAAAACAGTGACACAGACCACAGCTGCATTGTTTTCAATTTCAGTTCCTAACACACTGATCCTGAGAGTGGAGTTTAGCTGTCGGGATCAGTGTGTTTCTGTGAAGAACACACCCCCCGCCTGTGATGGGCGCGGCGTCAGACCCCAGCCCTTCTCACCAAACTCGTGACCGAAGGACTAGCCAATCCAAAACTGCGCTGTCACGTGCGTAACAATGCCACGCCCGGCTGCACCCTGCAGAAAGATTTTCCAGATAATGGACTACAATCTATGTACCTGCAGCCTGGACACGATTGTTACTGGGTCAGGTTAATTACGCAATTAACCCTTCACACTGCCACCACCTCCTTTTTGTATAGAGAAAGAGGAAACTCAGCAATACACTAGGATGATTGGTTAATCAACAGTATACCGCTATCTCCACAGACCGGTTATACAGAGGGTTAAACACACATAATAGCGCTCTTTTTAGAGGCTAGCAAGGTATGCTGAACGGATTCCTGAGGGAGGGGGGAAATCGGAGGAGGGATACTGAGTTGGGAGTTTAAGAGAAATACCACAATGCAGAAATTTGGAGCAAAATGGAGAACTGCACCTCTCCCTGTATGCATGATTGTGACACCTTCCCCCTCAAGTGGTTGCATGGGAGGGGACTACAATTTCCCTCCTGATGCAACCAACCTCTGCCCAGAGGTTCACCTTGGATTGACAGGGTGCCATTGCACTGTGGGAGAACCAGGTTCCATCCGTTGTGCCGATCAAGTGAGTGGTAACGGGGGAGCACCAGTCGGCTGTGACTATCCGGACATCGTGGCGACTGCCGGGGTGCCCACCTGTTTACAAAACACTTCGGCTCAGGGGTGTCATCCGCTAACATATTGAGATGTAGCTTTTTGTCAAGGTAGAGAGTGAGATTTTCCTCTCCCATCTCCTTCCTCTGAACTAGGACTACATCTGACCCAAAGGTAGTGGCACCTGTGTGCATCGGAACCGGACAGGCGAGTTCTGGAAATCGCTGCCCGGATGGGTCCACAGGTACCTTTGTCCAAGATGAACAGTCCTCTTTACCTGCTAGCATCCAGGACACCAGTTCCGTCAGTTTTCTGTCTGCTAGGTCAGTAACGGGTCCAGCTGAGCCATGATAGTTGCACCCAGGCGTCTTATCGTAGCCAGCTGCATCCAAGACTGACAAAACCTGCTTCTTGACCTTGGGAGTTGGCCAGGCCATAACAGCCTCAGTCTCTCCATTCCTAGCCCTCTGGGGGCCTCTTCCTACCGGTAGTTCCCAAAGCTGAACAACTGACATGCCCCTCTGACAGTTACAATTCTTGACTGTCAGACTAGGCACGGGCAGTTTGTTCCTGACTAGTGACGGGCCTGAGTTGCTCTTCCCAGACAGGGCCGAACACCACAAGGCCCCTAAAGTGGGCAACTGCACCCCATTCCATTCCACATTGTAGGCCATTCCTGACCCCTGGGAAGGTGGTTGGTGCATTCTCAACCCCAAGTAGCTTTCCTGGGAATTCAGGCAAGCCACAAGGGGTGGTGAAGGCTGACTCGTCCTGAGCCTCCTGGGTTAGAGACGGTGGCCCAGACCCTCTGCTCAGGTCCATGATGGTTAGATAGCGGGCCCCTTCCAGATGCTTCATTACCCCATGGCTCCTAGGCATGGGGTAGGCCACAGTACTGGCGCTCAGTTTTCCACGGTCCTCACAAAGTCTGGTCATCTGATCCTGTTTGGGGACCGAGAATATTGGGGATGCCCAGACTCTAGCTGACCCCTGGATTCCTGACGGCACCATTTCCTCTGTCTCTTTGGCCCATTCAGTCTGCACCTCCTGTGAGATGAGGTTGGCTGAAGGCATGGGGGAAGGAAACACCCTGTCGTCCAACTCATGAACAGCACGGTGAGCTCTCCCCGGGTTTTCCTGAACTCTGACACCATCTCTCATAGGCCTTGCCAGCAGCTCCTGTACCGGAATGGAAAGGAGAGGTGATTGGAGCTGAAGGCTGCAGCCACCTCTCGGAGACCCGCTGATCAACTCCAATGAGGCCCCAGGTGTGCTCCCATTGCCTAGGACACATGTTTGTCTGCCTGGTGACACACCAGGACAGGTCAGATCATATGACATGCTTTCAGTCTCCCTGTCAGGCCTTTGTTTACCTTTCTCAGCAGGGAAGCTTACAGCTATCTGGCTGCTGAGGTCCATGTGTGAATTGCTTTCCAGTGCTGCCTTACACGTGGAACTACAAGTCCCAGACGGCTGTCCAGTACCATGCAAGGACAACGCCTGGACACTTATCAAGGTAGAATCCTCTAGGCCTAGGCAAGGAACAGGTCTATCCAGACCATCCCTTTGCTCAGCCCCCAGAGATTGTACCTCTGCCCCCTTCACAGCACTGTGGTTGACCCCCCAACAATGAAAATACATCATTTGTATCTTCATGACCATCATCATCATTAGCATTATCAACATTATTATCAACGTGATTGACATTGTCAATATCAGCATTCTCATCATCATTATCGTCACTATCATTGACCGTATCAACATTATCATCATTATCAATGTCAGCTTCATCGTCATCATTATCAACAGGTACGTTTCTAATGTCCATGACACATGAGTTCGATACCTCCCCCTGCAAGGGGATTTCTTCTCGTTCTCCAGCTAATGAAGAATCTTGCCACCCCACTCCATTCCCAGCCCCCTCCCTCTGTCCATTCACAGGTTGCCCAGACATTACCGCAACATCTGCACACAGTACCTCGGCATGTCCAGAGAGTTCCAGGGGGGCCTTCCGGGTATTCTCGGCAGGGGCGTAATAGGACACAAGAGTACCCAAATCGGCACCCAAAAAAACAGGTGTGGGAATTTCATCCGAGACCTCCACCTCCCTCATCCCCCTTCCCGCACCCCAATCGATGAATACCTTTGAACAGGGTATGCGTGAACAGGTCCCCCCAACTCTCGTGAGGGTAAGGAACTTTCCTGGAAGGAGGTTCCTTTGCTTAATCACCTCTGGCCGGATCAAGGTGACTTCGGCTCCGGTGTTCCAGAAACCAGTTACAGACCGGTTGCCCACAGTGACTGGCTGCAAGTTGGCGGGGGTTACCCGCATCTTCCTGCGGACAAACAGCACTGAAAAAGAGTTGCTGGCCGGCTGGCCAGATGATGTCACCTGCTTCTGCTCAGGACACTGCGTCCTGAGATGTCCGGCTTTCCCACAGGTGAAACATCTGCGGTTGTCAGTCAGGAAGGGCTTGGCCCCAGGTGCTGCAATTGTTGGTTGATGGGGATCTATACTCACTGGAGTAGGAGGGGTTGCTAGGGGCGATTTCCCTCCTTTCCAGCCGTTCAGAGGAGCCTTGCGAGGGTCAGACACCCGCGTGTGGACAAAGGTATCTGCCAAATCGGCTGCAGCTTTAGCAGAGGCTGGTTCTCTTTCCAAGACAATCTGTCTGATGTCTGCCGGGCAGATATGTAGGAGCTGATCTCGTATCATGAGATCTTCTAAAGACTCGTAGGAGCTTTCAGTCCTTTAGTCCACTGTCGGAATGTGGTGCGTAAGCAACTCGCCACATCCGTGTAAGAGTCCCCAGGTCCCTTTTGCTTGGACCTGAACCGCTTGCGGTACACTTCCGGGGTCATCTGGTACTTCCGGATGATGGCTTCTTTTAAACCTTCATAATCGTTTTCCTGCCCCTCTGGCATTTCAACAAACGCATCCAGGGCCTTGCCTCGTTGCCCTGGGGTCAGGTATCGAGCCCATTGAGTTGGGGGCACATGGTACTGACGGCACGTTTTTTCAAATGACAGTAAATACGTGTCAATGTCACTATCTTTGTCCATCACTGGAAACTTGGCGGCTGTGCCCACGGCCAGAGTGGCGTCCCTGTGCTCTAGGGACCCGGGGTTCTGCACCTGTCACTGTGGCTGGAGCCTCGCCATCTCCAGCTCGTGCCGACGATCAGCTTTCCTCTGCGCCTGGCGTTCCTCTCTGTCAGCTGCTGCTTGGTGTTCCGCCACCTCTCTGTCAGCCTGGCGTTCCATGAACCGCAGGTATGCCTCAAGATCTGTCTCCTTGATGCGTTTCAGGGCTTCCTGCATCTGAGGAGAGACTCTGCTGGTTACAGGCACTTCGGTGCTGGCCCGCTTAGGCGGTGGTGTGATGACAACATTCGGTGATCCTCCAGTGTCAGTCTCTGTATGCCTATCCTGTGAGGGCACCTCTGAGCCACTGGGATCGGATGTAGTGGGAACCCCGTCATGGTCAAGTTCCCCCGAGTTCTGCTCTGCTCGGATATCATGCTCCAATAGGTCCCGAATCAAATCTTCACGATTTTTGCAACCGACGTCCAATCCTTGTGAGGTACAGTTGTGTTACAAATAATAGCAGTCAGACATCACTAACCTGATTATTCACTGTTTTTGGTAGAAATTATATTTCTACATGGCAAATAATTTACTAGCAGGTGTAGTAGAGTAATAGAAATTCAACAGACCCAACAGTCATGACATGCATGCTGCTGATTCTGTGTAATTGAATCACTAATTGAAAGGGGCATGTTCAAAATAATAGCAGTGTGGAGTTCTATTAGTGAGGTCATTCATTCTTTGAAAAACAGGTGGCAATTATTGTCCTTATTTAAGGAAGGAAGGCAGCAAATGTTGTACATGCTGGTTACAGTGCATTTCTCTCTGAAATTCTGAGGAAAAAGGGTTGTTCCAGACATTGTTCGGAAGAACAGCGTACCTTGATTAAAAAGTTGATTGGAGAGGGGAAAACATATAAAGAAGTGCAGAAAATGATAGGCTGCTCAGCTAAAATGATCACAAATGCTTTAAAATGGCAACCAAAACTTGAAAGATGTGGAAGAAAGCGAACAACTACCATTCAAATGGATATAAGAATAGCCAAAATGGCAAGGACTCAGCCAACAATCGGCTCCAGGAAGATCAAAAAGGTCTAAAGTTACCTGTGAGTACTGTTACATTTAGAAGACGCCTATGTGAAGCTAAGCTATCTGCAAGAAGCCCCCTCAAAGTCCCACTGTGGGAAACAAAGACGTGCTGAAGAGGTTACAATTTGCCAAAGAGCACATTGACTGGCCTAAAGAGAAATGGTGCAACATTTTGTGGACTGATGAAAGTAAGATTGTTCTTTTTGGGTCTAGTGGCCGGAGACAGTTTGTCAGACGACCCCCAAACACTGAATTCAAGCCACAGTACACTGTGAAGACAGTGAAGCATGGTGGTGCAAGCATCATGATATGGGGATGTTTCTCATACTACGATGTTGGGCCTATGTATCACATACCAGGGATCATGGATCAGTTTGAATACATCAGAATACTTGAAGAAGTCATGCTGCCTTATGCTGAAGAGGAAATGCCCTTGAAATGGGTGTTCCAACAAGACAAAGACCCCAAACACACCAGTAAACGTGCAACATCTTGGTTCTAGACCAACAAGATTGACGGTATGGAGTGGCCAGCCCAATCCCCGGATCTTAATCCAATAGAAAACTTGTGGGGTGACATCAAAAATGCAGTCTCTGAGGCAAAACCAAGAAATAGAGAAGAACTGTGGAATGTAGTCCAATCATCCTGGGCTGGAATACCTGTTCACAGGTGCCAGAAGTTGGTTGACTCCATGCAACACAGATGTACAGCAGTTCTCAGAAACAGTGCTTATACAACTAAATATTCATTAAGTGATTCAAAGGAAAGCAAAATCTTCAAACATTTTTCAGTTTATATAGTGAATGTTTGAGTTTGTAAAGAAGAATATAAACACTGCTATTTTTTTTGAACAGTCTAATATTCACTTTTCTTCAAATTTCTTAGAGGAACAACACACATTTGATATATTTTTCTTCATGTTTTGATTTGGAATAGAATGTGTAGTGTTCCCAATGCATTTGTGTGTATGGAAATAAAAGCTATTAGAAGAATTTTGAGCTTTATTCACTTTTTTCAACACACTGCTATTATTTTGAACACAACTGTAAATATACAGAGCACAACAGCACAGCAAACAGATAACAGAAAGAAGTTTAGGTAAATAAGTACTTGCCAAATAAATGCCTGGAGTTAAGCAGTGTCGAATCTGATGAGCTAGAAGGGATTTCTGGTCTCACACTTAGTTCCGATGGTACAACAAGACTCTCGGTACAGAGCCGACCGGCCGTCCTCACTTCTCTGAACACAAAAGATAACACTTCTTTTCTACAAAAATCAAATGGGTGACTCCCTACCACGGACAAGCCAATACCTTATTTGGCAAGAGGATTGTTTAAAGGCAGGGACTAGCAAGGTACGCTGAACGCATTCCTGAAGGAGGGGGGAAATCGGAGGAGGGATACTGAGTTGGGAGTTTAAGAGAAATACCACAATGCAGAAATTTGGAGCAAAAAGGAGAACTGCACCTCTCCCTGTGTGCATGATTGTGACACCGCCCACTAGTAAAACACTCCCCTCACACAGTTAACCCTTTGATTGCCTAAAAAAAGTTAACCCCTTCCTCCCCAGTGCCATTAGTACAGTGTCAGTGGGTTTTTTTTTTTGCACTGATCACTATATTGGTGTCACTGGGGATGTCAGTGACCCCAAGTCAGTTCCCCCCTAGTGTCAAAATGTCCGCCGCAGTCCCGCCATAAGTCGCTGATCACTCAAAAATCGCTGATCACTGCCATAAGTCGCTGATCGCCGCCATTATTAGTATAAAAAAAAATCCCAGTTGGTTTTTACATTTTTTTTATTGGACATGTTTTATAGCAAAAAGTCCAAAATATTGTTTTTTTTCTCAAAATTGTCAGCCTTTTTTTTTTAGCGCAAAAAATAAAAAACACACAGGTGATCAAATACCACCGAAAGAAAGCTCAAGTTGTGGGAAAAAAAGGACGTAAATTTAATTTGGGTGCAGTGTTGCATGACCACACAATTGTCAGTTAAAGTAACGCAGCGATGTAACACAAACCGCTTCTGTAACCGCTTCCTGACCGCTCTATAGCAGAAATACTGCTACAGGGCGGCATTGGTTCGCAAAATCACATATATACTGTATATATATATATATATATATATATATATATATATATGATTTGCGCTCCCGTGGTTTTCACGCCTCTCCCAGATAGCCCGTCAGCACACCAGTCATCACATTGAACCTCTTGACTGCCAGGAAGACGCTCATGCACAATAAACCTCCATTGCTAGTATAGTGTCTGAACGGATCAATATCTTTGATCAGATCAGCACTATACCAGCGTTCACATTAGTATAGTGTCCCCAAAAATGCAGCGTTAGCGGGATCAGCCCCGGCACCGGCCAGCACCTGCATTTAGCCCCTACACTTACCCCCCCTCCTTCTCCCCAGCAAGTGCAGTGTCTGTAGGTCACTCACTTGATACATTGCACACAAACCCGTAGTGTTCGCAGAATCAGGCCTGATCTCTGTTAGCACTTGCCGGTAAATTTTGATGACTCTCATGCAGCAGAGTGCCAGTACTAGTGCCGTGCTACCTTTTGGTGAACTGGCGAATACCAGCGGTCTAGTACATCTTGGTCTTTACATATCTCTTAGATTGTAAGCTCCCAGGATCAGGGCCCTCCTAACCCTCTTGTATTGAACTGTATTGTTGCTGTATTGTCTCCCGTTATACTGTAAAGCGCTGAGCAAACTGTTGGTGCTATATAAATCCTGTATAATAATAATACCAGCACTGCAGTATGACTTGGCGAGTCCCATAAGTGCAGTACAAGCTGGTGCGTTGGCGAGCTCAAGTATTGTCCCGAAGCCACCAAGAATTCGCACACAGACCCATAGCTCCTAGTATCTTTCCGGATGTGCTTGCAAATCCCGATTGACAGCCCACAAATTCTGCAGCACCCATACTTCCGTTCGCTGCCCAACCCGGAATTCAGGTGGAATTAGCAAGTTTAACTACTCCCCTTGATTTTTGGAGCTGTTTTTCACGGAATATCTGTATGCGTTGATTGTGGATCAAAGCAATTTATATGCACAACAATTTATTGCCGCTAGAGATGAGCGAATTATTCAAAAATTCGATTCGGCTGATTCGCCGAATTTGAGGAAGAAATTCGATTCGATGCGAATTTATTCGCTACGAATTTAACTTATAAAAAGGGTTTCTAGGCTTCAGAGAGCCTTTATATTAGTGCAGAACACTGTACCTTTAATTTAAATGCCCTTGGAGATGAGGAAGGAGAAGGAGAAGGAGAAGGATGAGAAGAAGGAGAAGGAGAAGGATGAGAAGAAGGAGAAGGATGAGAAGAAGGAGAAGGATGAGAAGAAGGAGAAGGATGAGAAGAAGGAGAAGGAGAAGGAGAAGGATGAGAAGAAGGAGAAGGATGAGAAGAAGGAGAAGGATGAGAAGAAGGAGAAGGATGAGAAGAAGGAGAAGGAGAAGGATGAGAAGAAGGAGAAGGATGAGAAGAAGGATGAGAAGAAGGAGAAGGATGAGAAGAAGGATGAGAAGAAGGAGAAGGAGAAGGATGAGAAGAAGGAGAAGGATGAGAAGAAGGAGAAGGATGAGAAGAAGGAGAAGGATGAGAAGAAGGAGAAGGAGAAGGATGAGAAGAAGGAGAAGGATGAGAAGAAGGAGAAGGATGAGAAGAAGGATGAGAAGAAGGAGAAGGATGAGAAGAAGAAGGATGAGAAGAAGAAGAAGGATGAGAAGAAGGAGAAGGATGAGAAGAAGAAGAAGGATGAGAAGAAGAAGAAGGATGAGAAGAAGGAGAAGGATGAGAAGAAGAAGAAGGATGAGAAGAAGAAGAAGGATGAGAAGAAGGAGAAGGATGAGAAGAAGAAGAAGGATGAGAAGAAGAAGAAGGATGAGAAGAAGGAGAAGGATGAGAAGAAGAAGAAGGATGAGAAAAAGAAGAAGAAGGATGAGAAGAAGGAGAAGGATGAGAAGAAGAAGAAGGATGAGAAGAAGAAGAAGGATGAGAAGAAGGAGAATTCCAAGCTGGCAAAAAGTGTATCTGCAGAGCTCCGCTATTTCTTAGCGGAGCTCTGCAGATACACTTAGCGGAGCTCTGCAGATACACTTTTTGCCGGCTTGGAATTCTTCTTATTTTCATCCTACTTCTTCTTCTTCTTCTTCATCCTCATCCTCTTCTTCTTCTGAGGATGAGGATGAAGAAGAAGAAGTAGGATGAAAATAAGAAGAATTCCAAGCCGGCAAAAAGTGTATCTGCAGAGCTCCGCTAAGTGTATCTGCAGAGCTCCGCTATTTCTGACAGTTCTCTGACATTCACTCCATACAGCGGTTGAAACATTGTATCTATTTGTTTCCATAAATGGAAACAAATAGATACAATGTTTCAACCGCTGTATCTATCTGCAGAGCTCCGCTAAGTGTATCTGCAGAGCTCCGCTATTTCTGACAGTTCTCTGACATTCACTCCATACAGCGGTTGAAACATTGTATCTATTTGTTTCTATAAATGGAAACAAATAGATACAATGTTTCAACCGCTGTATGGAGTGAATGTCAGAGAACTGTCAGAAATAGCGGAGCTCTGCAGATACATTTAGCGGAGCTCTGCAGATACACTTTTTGCCGGCTTGGAATTCTTCTTATTTTCATCCTACTTCTTCTTCTTCTTCTTCATCCTCATCCTCATCCTCTTCTTCTTTTTATGAGGATGAGGATGAAGAAGAAGAAGAAGTAGGATGAAAATAAGAAGAATTCCAAGCCGGCAAAAAGTGTATCTGCAGAGCTCCGCTAAGTGTATCTGCAGAGCTCCGCTATTTCTGACAGTTCTCTGACATTCACTCCATACAGCGGTTGAAACATTGTATCTATTTGTTTCCATTTATGGAAACAAATAGATACAATGTTTCAACCGCTGTAAATGTGAATGTCAGAGAACTGTCAGAAATAGAGGAGCTCTGCAGATACACTTTTTGCCGGCTTGGAATTCTTCTTATTTTCATCCTACTTCTTCTTCTTCTTCTTCATCCTCATCCTCAGAAGAAGAAGAAGAATGAAAAGAAGAAGAAGAAGAATGAAAATAAGAATGAAAAGAAGAAGAAGAATGAAAAGAAGAAGAATGAAAAGATTCTTCTTCTTCTTTTCATTCTTCTTTTCATTCTTCTTCTTCTTTTCATTCTTCTTCTTCTTCTTTTCATTCTTCTCATTCTTCTTTTCATTCTTCTTCTCATTCTTCTTTTCATTCTTCTTCTTCTTTTCATTCTTCTTTTCATTCTTCTCATTCTTCTTTTCATTCTTCTTTTCATTCTTCTTCTCATTCCTCTTCTTTTCATTCTTCTTTTCATTCTTCTTTTCATTCTTCTTTCTTCTTTTCATTCTTCTCATTCTTCTTCTCATTCTTCTTTTCATTCTACTTCTCATTCTTCTTTTCATTCTTCTTCTTCTTTTCATTCTTCTTTTCATTCTTCTCATTCTTCTTTTCATTCTTCTTTTCATTCTTCTTTTCATTCTTCTTCTCATTCTTCTTTTCTTCTTCATGAAAAGAAGAATGAGAAGAAAAGAAGAATGAGAAGAATGAAAAGAAGAATGAAAAGAAGAATGAGAAGAATGAAAAGAAGAAGGAAAAGAAGAATGAAAAGAAGAAGAAGAAGAATGAAAAGAAGAAGAAGAATGAAAAAAAGAAGAAGAATGAAAAGAAGAATGAAAAGAAGAAGAAGAATGAAAAGAAGAAGAAGAAGAATGAAAAGAAAAAGAAGAAGAATGAAAAGAAGAATGAAAAGAAGAAGAAGAATGAAAAGAAAAAGAAGAATGAAAAGAAGAATGAAAAGAAGAAGAAGAATGAAAAGAAGAAGATGAAAAGAAGAAGAAGAAGAATGAAAAGAAGAATGAGAAGAATGAAAAGAAGAAGAAGAATGAAAAGAAGAATGAAAAGAAGAAGAAGAATGAAAAGAAGAAGAAGAAGAAGAATGAAAAGAAGAAGAAGAATGAAAAGAAGAAGAAGAAGAATGAAAAGAAGAATGAAAAGAAGAATGAGAAGAATGAAAAGATTCTTCTTCTTCTTCTTTTCATTCTTCTTTTCATTCTTCTTCTTCTTTTCATTCTTCTTCTTCTTCTTTTCATTCTTCTTTTCATTCTTCTCATTCTTCTTTTCATTCTTCTCATTCTTCTTCTCATTCTTCTTTTCATTCTTCTTCTCATTCTTCTTTTCATTCTTCTCATTCTTCTTTTCATTCTTCTTTTCATTCTTCTTCTCATTCTTCTTTTCATTCTTCTTCTTCTTTTCATTCTTCTTTTCATTCTCCTTCTCATTCTTATTTTCATGAAGAAGAAAAGAAGAATGAAAAGAAGAATGAAAAGAAGAAGAATGAAAAGAAGAATGAGAAGAAGAATGAAAAGAAGAATGAGAAGAATGAAAAGAAGAATGAGAAGAATGAAAAGAAGAATGAGAAGAAGAAGAAGAATGAAAAGAAGAATGAAAAGAATGAAAAGAAGAATGAAAAGAACAAGAAGAAGAATGAAAAGAAGAAGAAGAATGAAAAGAAGAAGAAGAAGAAGAATGAAAAGAAGAATGAAAAGAAGAAGAAGAATGAAAAGAAGAATGAAAAGAAGAAGAAGAAGAATGAAAAGAAGAATGAAAAGAAGAAGAAGAAGAATGAAAAGAAGAATGAGAAGAATGAAAAGATTCTTCTTCTTCTTCTTTTCATTCTTCTTTTCATTCTTCTTCTTCTTTTCATTCTTCTTCTTCTTCTTTTCATTCTTCTTTTCATTCTTCTCATTCTTCTTTTCATTCTTCTCATTCTTCTTCTCATTCTTCTTTTCATTCTTCTTCTCATTCTTCTTTTCATTCTTCTTCTTCTTTTCATTCTTCTTTTCATTCTTCTCATTCTTCTTTTCATTCTTCTTTTCATTCTTCTTCTCATTATTCTTTTCATTCTTCTTCTTCTTTTCATTCTGCTTCTTCTTTTCATTCTTCTTCTTCTTCTTTTCATTCTTCTTTTCATTCTTCTCATTCTTCTTTTCATTCTTCTCATTCTTCTTCTCATTCTTCTCATTCTTCTTTTCATTCTTCTTCTCATTCTTCTTTTCATGAAGAAGAAAAGAAGAATGAGAAGAATGAAAAGAAGAATGAAAAGAAGAAGAAGAATGAAAAGAAGAATGAAAAGAAGAATGAGAAGAATGAAAAGAAGAATGAAAAGAAGAAGTATTCCAGTACAGCAAAAAGTGTCTGCAGAGAGCTCCGCTATTTCTGACAGTTCCTTCACATTTACAGCGGTTGAAACATTGTATCTATTTCCAAATAAAAACATCTGTATCCTAAATGGAAACAAATAGATACAATGTTTCAACCGCTGTAGATGTGAAGGAACTGTCAGAGAACTGTCAGAAATAGCGGAGCTCTCTGCAGGGACACTTTTGCCGGCCGATCGGGAAAAATCCGATTCGCGCACCCGAATTTCCTGAAATTCGAAACGAATTCCACTTCGCCTGGTTCGATTCGCTCATCTCTAATTGCCGCCAACCCAAATTCAAACCTTGCCAGACCAGTCGCATGGAAACTCATTACGGTTTCCAAATTTACATTTTTTGGGGGCCTAACCCTCAACATGGGCATTACTAAAAGAAATGAATTGCAGTTGTATTGGTCCACAGATCCGATTCATCATATGCCCGTGTTCTCTGCTGCCATTGCCAGGCATAGATATGAGAGTATAATGTGTTTTATGCATTTCAACGACAATACACTCTGTCATCCTTGGGGTGACCCTGAATTTGATTGGCTCCACAAAATTCAGCCCCTTGCAAATCACCTTAACCAAAAATTTGCAGATGTCTATACTCCCCAGCAAAACATCTGCGTTGATGAGTCCCTCATTAATTTTCTGGCCGCCTTGCATTCAAACAATTTCTCCCCAGCAAGCGTGCCAGATATGGGGTCAAGATGTAGAAGACCCGTGAGAGGTTTTAATATAATTATTATAGGTTTCAGATTTACGAGGGAAAAGATAGTCATGTGGAGTCCCCCGGATGCCCAGACTACATGGGGAGCAGTGGCAAGATAGTTTGGGACTTGGTGTTATCCTTTTTCCTTATGGGGTACCACTTATATGTGGACAATTTTTATTCAAGCGTGCCACTATTTAGACATTTGTACAATCTTGAAACTAGCGCATGTGGCAAAGTGTGACCTAATGTGTGCCCACCATTAGAAGTGGGTGGATGCAGGGTGATATATTCTAATGGTGGACATACCACACACTTTTTCTGGCAGAGATTTGTTCTCTTTTTTTCATTCAGTCCACAGGCTGCATACAAAAAAAAAAAAGAACATAGCATATACACCCAACAAGGACCAGCGACGTACTGGTACATCACTGGACTTTGAATGGTTATACCAGGATGATACCTACAGCTGCAGGCATCATCCTGGTATAGTTTTTTCAGCCGGCAATTGGCTTTCATATAAAAGCAATCCTAGTGGCTAATTAGCTGCAGGATTGCTTTTACAAGCAACGGGATATGATGCCCCCCTCCCCCGCTGCCTTCCACGCCTTCTCGGGCAGTCCCGTACCATCGGGGGAACCTGAGAATGCAGCTGGTGTTTCTGCCTGCTGACCATAGAGCTGATTGGAGACCAGAGTGGTGCCAATCATCTCTATAGTATAGTCTAAAAATTTGGAAGCTATAAGCATTTCATCACTTCATTTTCGCAGGATATAAACAGCGCCATTTGTAAATTGGAAAAGCATCTGATCACACCGATCTTGGTTTGGTTAGATAATGTAAGGGCAGAGGAGATATCTAGAGTATGATAGACTCCAGATTTCTCAAAAAAGAATATATGACAATGCCCATTGAAGTTATAGGGGATATTTGCATTCCCTGTGATAGCATTAAAAGTGATAAAAAAAAAATGAAAGGTACAGTGTAAAAATAATTTAAAAAATCAAAGTAGCTAAAAAAAAAACTCGCCCCACCTATTTACACACACCTGTGTGCACAAGCGTTGACCCTGTGCCAAAATGTAAACAGCGGTTGCACCATACGTGAGGTATCACCGTGAATGTCAGATCAAGGGCAGTAATTCTAACACTAGACCTCCTCTGTAAATCTAAAATGGTAGTTTTTAAAGGCTTTTAAAGCGTTGCCTATGGATATTACAAATGTATGCAGACTACCGCCATTGCACAGGGCAGTTTTAAAGTATGTCATGTTTGGTATCTATTTACTCGGCATACCATCATCTTTTATATCTTACCAAATAATTGGCCAATATATTGTGTTTTTGTGCATTAAAAGTAAAAAAAGTTGTTTTTTTTTTTTTAAATTGCATTTGAAAATCGCTGCGCAAGTACTATGTGCCATAAAAAATTGTAGTACCCACCATTTTTTTCACTAGGGTGTCTGCTTTAAAAAAAATATATAATGTTTGGGGGTTTAAATTAATTTCCTGCAGTGCGCATGCACGGCCTCCGGGATCGGATGTCCCAGCTATAGCTCCGCACACCTCCGGCGCCGATAACAGCCCATATAAGGGCACTGTGCTTTCCCAGCTCCTGGGACCCCCCCCCGGACCTTGCTCAGACCTCGGGCCCTTGAATCATGCCTGGGAATGCGGCAGGGAAGAGCCGCGGAGGCTCCGTATGATGCTCCCTGCGGGGATAGGGAGATCCAAGATGGCGCCTGGCTCGGCGCCCGCGGCTCCTGTCACCTCCTTTGCTCCACGTTTAGGAGCACCTTTTCCCCAGAGGGAAAAATCAGGCACCTCCTCCACTGGACTAGAGGGGACTGCGGCAGCTTCGCCTCCTAGGGTGGGTGACCCCCTGCGGCCCCCCGGTCGCCTTCCAGCCCTATACTGCCAGAATCTCAGGCTTTGGCCTGTTCCTTGGGCCATGACTCCCCTGCCTCCTTGCCACTGAGCAGCGAAATCGCTGCTATTTTTTCTAGCCAGAATAGTGGCCCAGAGCCCATAGATGACAGCCCAGCTCCCTCGCCAACAGTTCCTCCAGACTCACCGCAATACTCAGGTGATGCAACCTTGATAGCTTGGTTCGCAGATTTGCTACAGCGCAAACTGGATAGAGCTACTTCAGAATTTTTTGTCTTTTCCCAGGGTCAGCTGGCAACATCTATGGACTCCTTGGAATATTTCCATTCTTTGGGAATGGATGGTTCCTACCCTACATAGCTCCTTAACTATTGGTTATGTCTTCCCTACAGTCTGATAGAGGAGCTATTCGTCTACTATCTCACAACATTCAGGGGCTCAATTCCCCCTCCAAACGCATAAAGGCCTTTAATTCATACCACTCATTTGGGGCTGACATAGCTGCCCTGCAGGAGACCCATTTCCCCCCCTCCTTCTCTCCACAATATGTTCATAAAAATTACACCGTCTGTTTTTTTGCTAATGCTACAGAGAAAAAATGGGGGGTGGCCGTTTGCTTTTTTCGCCGTTTGTCCTTTACCAAATCTAAAATTGTCCGGGATAGGGAGGGTTGATATCTTCTGGTGAAGGGCCACTTGGGAGGAAACCTCCTCACCTTTCTAATCTACTACACTCCAAATACCAATCAGGTGAAATTTTTTCAATCCTTATTAAGCTCTATGGCCAAGGAATTCGAGGGTGATGTTATTCTGGCTGGTGACCCCAATTTGGCGTTGGACCAGATTCTGGATCATTCCCAAACCGCCGCGCTTCAGCCCCTTCTAGACGGAGCCGTAAGTTGGCCCAACTATTGTATCGTTATGACTTTATTGATGCGTGGAGGGAATCTAACCCTACTTCTCGAGAATACTCCCATTACTCCAGGGCTCATAATTGTTATTCTCGCATTGATCATATATTTCTTCATACACACTCACTCCCCAGACTCCTCACTGCTAAAATTCTCTCCACGCCTTGGTTTGACCATGACCCAATTTCCATAACTTTGTCATCCTGGACACTTGGTAAGACGGCTTTTCACTGGCGTCTTAATGATTCTATTTTGGGTAACCCCTCTCATTGTTGGGAAATCTCCTCACATTTACAAGCATACTTTGAACTTAATAAAGCAGAGGACACAAACCCGGCGATTAATTGGGCAGCCCATAAGGCCTCGGTCAGGGGGTGTATTATTCAACTCTCCTCTCAAATTAAAAAAGCCCGAAATTACCTACTTACCACAAAAACCCAATCATACAGTGACTTGGTTGCTCAACATAAGCAAAATCCCAGTCCAGACTTGCTACTTAAACTTGACCAGGCCTGACTGGAACTTAATTTATGTCTTACTATCACTGCTGACAAACAGCTTCGTTAGTCTAACCATACATTTTTTACTTGGAGGGACAGACCTGGCACTTTGTTAGCCAGCAAACTGACTGCCAAACATTCCCAGATGGCTCTCCCCAAACTCAGATTGGATGATGGAACACTATCTCAAGACCCTAGTAAGATCCTCCACAAATTTCAATCTTTTTACACTAAACGTTATAGCTCGCCTGAAGGGGCTGCCTCTTCATCTCTCGACACCTTTTTGAGTTCTGTTTTGCTTCCCCCCCTCCAGGAGGCCCATAGGGAACTGATGGAACGGCCTATCTCCTATCTCGTGCGAAGAAATCGGGAGTGCTATGAAATCTTTTGCCCCTAATAAGGCCCCAGGACCGGATGGTCTTCCCCATAACTATTATAAAGTTTTCCCTGATATCCTGATTCCCCATATAGCCATTCCATTCGTGGATATAAATCAGCCTCGTTTTCGATAGAACGAGGAACTAGACAGGGATGTCCTCTTTCTCCATTACTGTTTGCTTTGGCAATGGAACCACTTGCGATTACTATCTGCTCTGTTCCCACCATCTCGGGCGTCCACTGTGGTCAACGGGATCATAAATGCGCTTTATTCGCGGATGATGTTCTTATGTATATATCTAATCCTCGAACGTCTTTACCTGGTTTCCTCCACCTGTTTCATCGTTTCTCTGAGGCCTCTGGTCTTTCGCTTAACTCTTCTAAAACGGTTGCCTTAAATATCTCGTTACCCCACTCGGAGGTTCATTACCTCCAGGACAATTTTGACTTGCAGTGGGCCCCTAGTTCTCTCCCCTATTTGGGGGTTCACCTCACAAAATCTATCTCGACGTTATATAAGACCAATGATCTCCCACTTTTCAAATGACTTAAATCAGACTTACTAGACTGGCAGGATCTTCCACTTTCCTGGTTTGGTAGAATTAATTCTATTATAAATTACCTTTTTACCGCGACTGTTGTACTATTTACGGACGTTACCAATGATGGCCCCAAATGGGAACTGCTGCTACTACAAGCAGCCATCTTCAGATTTGTTTGGAGGGGAAAACGCCCTAGGAATAATAAGTCTACCTTATTTTCTCTAAAGAGGCATGGTGGTTTGTGACTTTCCCAATCTTTTGGCCTACTTTTAGGCGGCTCAACGGCCCCCAGTGGGTTGGGATTGAGGCTTTATCATGCCATCCGAATGCTATTGGTACTCTCATGTGGCTTCCCAGTCGATTGCGTCCTCCTGTTTTGTGTCCTACTCTATCCTACTCGTTAACGGTGTGGAATAGATGATGAGCTCGCAAACCTTTCTTCTCCCTGCATACCCCATTGGCTACAGTATTTTGTAATCCTGAGTTTGTTCCGGGTTTATCTCCATTGGTGTTTCAATGGTGGATGAATAAGGGTTTGCTGCGTATCGGAGACTATCTAGATGGGTTTTGCCCTCGGTCTCTTCAACATTTTTTGACAAAGTATCATATGCCTCCCGGGGGAAATATTTCGCTATTACCAACTTAGCTCTTTTATCACTAGCAAACTTAGATTACTCTCAGAACCTTGTGCACTTACTCCCCTCGGGGTCTCCTGCGGGGCAACTGGGATAATGAGATTTGAATAGCTCATTAGACCTGGATACTTGGCGGAATGCGGCCCATACTTTATCAAAAATCTTGATTAATACTGATCTTATCGAATCTAATTCTAAAACGCTGCTTCACTGGTATCTGGTTCCTATGCGCCTTGCTAAAATGTACCCCTCAGTATCATCTAGTTGTTTCCGACGTAGTGGTCAAGAGGGTACTATGTTCCACGTTTGGTGGAAATGTCCGATAGTGAGTAGTTTCTGTATCCGCATGTTTAATTGTATCTATTAAGTAACAGGAATTAATATTCGTAGATCACCGGAAGTAGCCTTATTTCATTTACTACCCACTGACGTTCCCAAAAAATAGACTAAATTCATTTTATACCTCTTACTGGCGGCTCGCATTACCATAGCTAGACGTTGGAAAAAATCACTGATCCCGCTAGACGGGGTTAAGCAAAAACTTAATTGGATAATGGTAAATGATAAACTTACAAGTATTGTCAATAATGATGTGTCGAGATTTGAGGTGACGTGGGAGCCTTGGATCAGGTATATTTCTATATCCTGAGAGTTCTACAGCTGACCCTCTCCTTTTCCCCTTTCCCCCTTTGGAGTTTCCCTCCCCCCCCTTTTTCTATTTTTTTTTTCTTTTCTCTTCTTCTCTCTTTGTTTTTCTTCTGTTGAATTGCCTTGGATATGCTTGATTTATTTCTACGGTTAAGCCTATGTTTATTGCTTTCTGAAACGTATGTTACTGGGTGGAGATGGCGCTCTCGTGTACATTGCCATTGCCTGCTAATATTTTTTTTCATGTGCTCATTTGTTCTATGTTTGTGGTCACACGTTTTGTTTCACCATGTAGGTGGGATTTGTTACCATCTCTCTTTATGCCACTGTATGACTATCTTTCAATAAAAAAATTGAAATATAAATTAATTTCCTAGCAAAAAATACAGATTTTTTTTCATGTTAACAAAAAGTGTCAGAAAAGGCTTGATCTTCAGGTGGTTAGAAGAGTGAATGATGTCTGGCATAAACTAATGCTGGGCATAAAACACCCCCACCCTCCAAAACAACCCCTTTTTGGAAAGTAGACACCCCAAACTATTTGCTGAGAGGCATGTTGAATCAATAGAAGAATTTATTTTTTTACAAGTTTTTGGAAAATGACACTTTTTTTTTATACTTATATGATTTACTGCTCACACATGCCATGGGTATATATGGAAATACTCCCCAAAATACATTCTGCTACTTCTCCCGAGGATGGGGGTACCACACGTGAGAGACATTTTGGCAGTCTAGCCAAGTACAGGACCCTGAAATCCAATAAGCACCTTCAGACTTTTAAAGGACTTTATTTCCTCATTACACTTCCAGACTACTTATCACAGTTTTGGAGGCCGTGAAATGCCAGGATAGCACCTAACCTCCCCAAATGACCCCTTTTTGGAAAGTAGGCACCCCAAGGAATTTGATAAGCATGGTAAGTATTTTTCAGATCTCATTTGTTGACACAAGTTTTTGGAAAATGAAGAAAAAAAACAAAAACATATTTTTTCTATTTTTTTTTATATTTCAAAACCTTGTGAGAAAAAATGAGATCTGCAAAATACTCATCATGCCTCTTTTTAAATTCCTTGGGGTGTCTAATTTCCAGAAAGGGGTCATTTAGGGGGGGGGGGTTTGGTGCTATCCTGGCATGTCACGGCCTTCGAAACTGTGATAGGTATTGAGGAAGTGAAATGAGGAAGTTACGCACCTTCAGGCTTTCAAAAGTGGTCATTGGATTTCAGGATCCTGCATGTGGCTAGGTTCCCAAAAAGTCTCACACATGTGGTATCCCTATACTTCGTAGAAGTAGCAGAATGTATTTTGGGGTGTAATTCCACATATACCCAGCTTGTGCGAGAAATAAATAATTTAAATGACAACTTTGTGTAAAAATAAAAAAATGTTTTTGTCATTTTCCAGAAACTTGTGGAAAAAAATAAATCTTACATGGACTCAATATGCCTCTCAGCAGATAGCTTAGGGTATCTACTTTCCAAAAAGGGGTCATTTGAGGGTGTTTGTACTACCCTGGTATTTTAGCACCTTAAGAAATGTGATGAGCAGTCAGAAAGTAAAAGCTGTGTAAATTCCATTATCTATACCATAGTTCGTAGATGCTATAACTTTCACACAAAGCAATGAAGATACATTTACTGGGATTTTTTTAACCAAAAACATGTAGCAGAATACATTTTGGCCTAAATTTATGATGAAATTTTAGTTTTGTTTTGGATATTTTTTTTTACGACCGAAATGAGAAAATATAGTTTTTTTTCTTCAAAAATGTTTTTCTTCCAAAATTTTTTTGTTTATACCGTCAAAAATAAAAAATGCACAGGTGATCAAATACCACCAAAAGAAAGCTCTATTTGTGTGAAAAAGTATGTATACCATAGTTTGTAGACGCTATAACTTTCACACAAAGCAATCAATATACACGTATTGGGATTTTTTTTACCAAAAACATGTAGCAGAATACATTTTGGCTTAAATTTATAACTAACTTTGAGTTTACTATATATTTTTTATAGCTGAAATTAAAAAATATTGTTTTTCTTCAAAATTTTCGGTCTTTTTTTGTTTATAGCGTGAAAAATAAAAAGCGCACGGGTGATCAAATACCACCGAAAGAAAGCTCTATTTATGTGAAAAAAAGGACATAAATTTCGTTTGGGTGCAGCATTGCATGACCGCGCAATTATCAGTTGAATTAGTGCAGTGCCGAGTAGCAAAAAGAAGCCTGGTCATTAAGGGGGGTAAAACCTCAGGAGTGCAAGTGGTTAAAGCAATCCACTGAGCTGGCCAGAACCAACTCTTGAGGTTCTATCCTGGCATTTCAGGGCCTCTGAAACTGTGATAGGTAGTCAGGAAGTGTAATGAGGAAATAAAGCCCTTTAAAAGCCTGAAGGTGCTTATTGGATTTTGAGTTCCTGTACGCAGGACTGCCAAAAAGTCTCTCGCATGTGGTATCCCCACATGCGAGAAGCAGCAGAATGTATTTTGGGGAGTAATTCCACATATATACATGGCATGTGTGAGCAATAAATCATTTAAGTGACAATTTTGTGTAAAAAAAAAAAAAAAAATATATATATATATATATATGGTATTTTCCAAAAACCTGTGGCAAAAAAATAAATTATTCTATTGACTCACTATGCCTCTCGTCAAATAGTTTGGGGTGTCTACTTTCCAAAAAGAGGTCGTTTTGGGGGGTGGGGGCATTTTATACCCAGCATTAGAAGTTTATGCCACACATCACTCACTCTTCTAACCATCTGAAGACCAAGTCTTTTCTGACACTGTGTTCACATGAAAAAAAATCAGTATTTTTTTGCTAGGAAATTACTTTGAACCCCAAAACATTATATATCTTTTTAAAGCATACACCCTAGTGAATAAAATGGTGGGTGCTGCAATGTTTTATCTCATATAGGTCATCCACAGGCCCCCCGGCATATATGCTCTTTTTTTAAATGCAGATGAAAAATCTCATCCAACAACACTGCACACATCTACTTATGTATATTCTGAGAGAAAGACCCTGTTGCTGTCAGAATAAACAAGTCGGTGCTGCAGCTGAATGACATACTCATTTCTCAAGCAGACTTTTTCCCCCCTTTGTAAAACAGGTATTTACAAGCCGTTGGGGGAAGCCCCGGCGATTAGGTCGCATGGTGCCACATGCGCCAATTCCAAGATTGTACAAATGTCTAAATAGTGGCATGCTTGAATAAAAATTGTCCACGTATAAGTAGTACCCCATATGGAAAAAGGATAACACCAAGTCCCAAACTATTTTGCCACTGCTCCCCATGTAGTCTGGGCATCCAGGGGGCTCCATGTGACTATCTTTTCCCTTGCAAATCCGAAACTTATATATATAGCCTGTTGCCCTCTCACAAGTCTTATATATCTTGACTCCATATCCGGCACGCTTGCTGGGGAGAAATTGAAAGCAAGGCGGCCAGAAAAATTAATGTGGGACTCATCAACGCAGATGTTTTGCTGGGGAGTATAGACATCTGGAAATTTTTGGTTAAGGTGATTTACGAGGGGTCAAATTTTGTGGAGCCTGTCAGATTCAGGGTCACCCGAGGATGCCAGAGTGTGTTGTCATTGAAAGGCATAAAATGCATTATACTCTCATATCTATACCTGGCCATGGCAGCAAAGAACATGAGCATATCATGAATCTGGTCTATGGACCAATACAACCGCAGTAAAATTTTTTTAGTAATGTCCATGTTGATGGTTAGGCCCAAAAAAAACTTCAAATTTGGAAACTAATGGGTTTTCATACGATTGGTCTGGCAAGGTCTGAATTTGGGTTGGCGGCGATAAACTGTTGTGCGTATAAACTGCTTTGATCCATAATCAATGCATACAGATCTTCTGTGAAAAACAGCTCCAAAAAATCAAGGGGAGTAGTTAAATTCACTGTTTCCACCTGAATTCCGGGTTCGACAGTGAATGGGGGAAGTATGGGTGCTGCAGAATTTGTGTGCTGCGAATCTGGATTTGCAAGCACATCCGGAGGATACTAGGGGCTCTACAGGCCTGTTTGCAAATTCTTGGTGGCCGCGGGACACTACTTGTGCTCGCCACAGCACCAGCTTGTACTGCACTTATGGGACTCGCCACGTCACCAAGTGATACTGCAGTGCTGGTATGTGAAAAACCAGGATGTACTAGGCCGCTGGTGCTCGCCAGTTCAGCAAAAGGTAGAACGGCACTAGTACTGGCACTCTGCTGCATATGAGAGCCATCAAAATTTACCAGCAAGTGCTAACAGAGATCAGGCCTGATTCTGCAAACACTGCGGTTTTGTGAGCAATGCATCAAGTGACACTGCACTTGCTGGGGGAGAAGGGGGGTGTAAGCATAGGGGCTAAACACAGGTGCTGTCAGGTGCCAGGGCTGATCCCACTTACGTGTTTTTGGGGACACTATACTAATGTGAACGCTGGTATAGTGCTGATCTGATCAAAGATATTGCTCCGTTCAGACACTATACTAGCAATGGAGGTTTATTGTGTATGAGTGTGTTCCTGGCAATCAAGGGGTTAAATGTCATTACTGGTGTAGTGATGGGCAATCTGAGGCCATCTTGGAGGGGTGTGAAAATTGCTACGTGATTTTGCGCACCCGTGCCGCCCTGTAGCAGTATTTCTACTATAGGGCGGCGCGGAAGCGGTTAACCTCCCTGGCGGTCTGATTATTCAATATTTTTTAATGTGAAAGCGATACATTGTTTTGCATGGAAATTTGTTGTTTTATATTGCAGGCCTGTAATTCTTAGGAATAACTCACTTAAATCTGTCCAAACAAGAGTCTAGTAAAGATCCCGGGTATGATAAAGTTTGAAACATGAAAATCTTAAATTATAATACAATAAATAATTATAAAAATTATAATATAATTATAAATTTAATTCAATAATGTAATCAAACCAAAAACACTGAAATTTGTTCAAACAATGTTACTAGACACTGCATATTGGTTTAGTAAACATCCCGGGTATGAAAAATTTTGAAACATGGGATTCATGGGCGCTGCCTGATCCGTACCACAGTCAATAAAGCACCAAGTTCGCACATCACTGAGCTCAGTTTTAGAATTGTCGCTTTCAGTGTTTGATGATGAATTTCCCCATGAATCACTATCGCTCAATTCTGCAGGTGATTCTAATTCAGTATCGCTGTTCTGTAGCTGGTCTGAAATCACTTTTGACCTAAAGGGACGCTTTTTGGATGCCATGGACGTTCTCAAGTTTCCAGGCAGAAAGAACGGTAAAAGTGCAGGCAGGGCACAGGACAAAGCACTCGGGACAGAATTGAGGTGAAATGGTTTGATACAGTAATGTAATCCTGACAGATTACAATGTATTGTGTGTATGTCATGTTTTGTTTACTTTTTTGAATCTCCCACCGGTCCCCCCCCCCTACGTGGCAGGGAAGGGAAAACGGAAGACTGATGCCGACATCGGCCAGAGGACATCGGGGGATTGCAGGAACAAGGTAGATTACACTACAGTATAATCCCGATTGTGTCATGTTTTGTTTACTTTTTTTAATCTCCCACCGGTTCCGTCCCCCCCTACGTCGCAGGGAAGGGAAAACGGAAGACGGATGCCGACATCAGCTGGAGGACATCGGGGGATTGCAGGAACAAGGTAAATTACACTACAGTATAATCCCGAGTGTGTCTTGGGGTTGCCTCTTTTGGTACTGAAAATTAGCCACGAGCCACACTCGGGATTACCGCCAGGGATGTTAAACATGTCCAGTAAAAAAAATGTAAAAAATCTAATTTTGTCATAAATTTAGGCCAAAATGTATTCTGCTACGTCTTTGCTAAAACAAAATCCCAATTCGTGTAAATGAATTGGTTTACATGAAAGTTATAGCGTTTACAAATGGCGAAATAGATACTGGAATATTTTTTTAGTAGGCGATCAGCGACTTATAGCGGGACTGTGGCGGGCATTCTGACACTGGGGGGAACTGACTTGGTGTCACTGACATCCCCAGTAACACCAATACAGTGATCTGTGCTAATAAAAAGCACTGACAGTGTACTAATGGCACGGGGCAGGAATGGGGTTAACTGTGTGCTGGGAGTGTATTACTAGGGCGTGGGGGGGTTGTGCTTCATTGTAAGCACACTGCTCTGGATGGCTGTGCTCAGCCATCCAGAGCAGTGTGCCCAAAGTGACAGGGAGGAGGACTGTTGGTAAACAAATCCCCGTCGGTGATTGCCGGTAATCACCGGGTGCCGGCGGGTAATCACCGGCCGGGACCCGGTAATTGACACCCACGGCTATGAATGGTGGCACGGGTAGGACGCACATGCCCCCTACCCGGAAATGCGAAATCATGTATATACATATACGTGATTTTGCGCACCCGTGCTGCCCTGTAGCAGTATTTCTGCTATAGGGTGGTCGGGAACTGGTTAATTGATGAAGTAGCCCACACCTGGCCATGAAACAGCTTTTGATTCAATTGTCCAATTACTTTTGGTCTCTTATATAACCATAGCTTAAATATGTTTTGGTAAATACCTGAAAAAAAAACTAAAATTGTGCCTGTGTCCAAATATATATGGACCTAACTTTATAACAATAAAAACAACTATATAGCAATAATAAAAATGTAGTAATTTTTTTCCCACAATTCTTTGGAAATGTCATATATTTGTATGATAGTTTGTATAAATTTCACACAGACTAAATAATATACACTTCTTGTACCAAAGAAATGTAGCAGATTAAATGTTGGTCTACATTTATGAATAATGATTATTTGCAAAATTTTAGAACAGAAACTAAGAAAAGTGCATTTTTTTGCAAACCTTTTTTTATTTTTATATAGCAAACAGTAAAAAACCCAGTGGTGATTAAATACCATCAAAATGAAGCTCTATTTCTCTCAAAAAAGATAAAAATTGTGTACAGTGTTGCGTAACTGTCATTCAAAGAGCAAGAGCACTGAAAGCTAAAAATTGGCCTGGGCAGGAAGGGGGGGAAAGTGTCTAGAATTGAGGTGGTAAAGTGATTGTAAAGTCTCCTGGATTTTTTTTTTTTTTTAAATAACAAACATGTTATATCGAAATGCTCTGTGCAATGGTTTTGCACAGAGCAGCCCCAATTCTCCTCTTGCCAGGTCCCCCGATGGTGTTGTCTGCTCCTCCTTAAGTCGCTGGCTATGCGGGCACTTGTGTGTGCTCCAGCTCAGCCCCAAACCCCCAACAACCTACACCCCACTACCTTCTCACTGGCTGTAATTGACAGTAGTAGGGGCTGCTGTCTCTGAGCCAATGAGGAGGGAGAGCACATCTCTGGATCAAGATTAGGCTCAGGTGAGTATAAGGTGGGGGAGCAGCACACAGAAAGTTTTTGTTTTAATGCAGAGAATGCATTAAAGGAGAAGTATAGCTAAAGCTTTTTGCTATATACAGTGGGGCAAAAAAGTATTTAGTCAGCCACCAATTGTGCAAGTTCTCCCACTTAAAAAGATGAGAGAGGCCTGTAATTGGCATCATAGGTAGACCTCAACTATGAGAGACAAAATGAGAAAAAAAATCCAGACAATCACATTGGCTGATTTGGAAAGAATGTATTTGCACATTATGGTGGAAAATAGGTATTTGGTCACCTACAAACAAGCAAGATTTCTGGCTCTCACAGACCTGTACCTTCTTTTTTAAGAGTCTCCTCTGTCCTGCACTCATTACCTGTATCAATGGGACCTGTTTGACTGTTTGAGGTTGTGGACAGGTGTCTTTTATACTGATAACAAGTTCACACTCCAAACTCCACTATGGTGAAGACCAAAGAGCTGTCGAAGGACACCAGAAACACAATTGTAGACCCGCACCAAACTGGGAAGACTGAATCTGCAATAGGCAAGCAGCTTGGTGTGAACAAATCAACTGTGGGAGCAATAATTAGAAAATGGAAGACATACAAGACCACTGATAATCTCCCTCAATCTGGGGCTCCACGCAAGATCTCACACCGTGGGGTCAAAATGATCACAAGAGCGGTGAGCAAAAATCCCAGGACCACACAAGGGGACCTAGTGAATGACCTGCAGAGAGCTGGGACCAACGTAACAAAGGCTACCATCAGTGACACACTACACCGCCAGGGACTCAGATCCTGCAGTGCCAGACGTGTCCCCCTGCTTAAGCCAGTACATGTCCGGGCCCGTCTGAAGTTTGCTAGAGAGCATTTGGATGATCCATAAGAGGATTGGGAGAATGTCATATGGTCAGATGAAACCAAAATAGAACTGTTTGGTAGAAACACAACTCGTCGTGTTTGGAGGAGAGAGAATGCTGAGTTGCATCCAAAGAACACCATACCTACTGTGAAGCATGGGGGTGGCAACATCATGCTTTGGGGCTGTTTCTCCGCAAAGGGACCAGGACGACTGATTCATGTCCAGGACAGAATGAATAGGGCCGTGTATCGTGAGATTTTGAGTGCAAACCTTCTTCCATCAGCAAGGGCATTGAAGATGAAACATGGCTGGGTCTTCCAACATGACAATGATCCCAAATATACCGCCCGGGCAACGAAGGAGTGGCTTTGTAAGAAGCATTTCAAGGTCCTGGAGTGGCCTAGCCAGTCTCCAGATCTCAGTCCCATAGAAAACCTTTGGAGGGAGTTGAAAGTCCGTGTTGCCCAGCGACAGCCCCAAAACATCACTGCTCTAGAGGAGATCTGCATGGAGGAATGGACCAACATACCAGCAACAGTGTGTGCCAACCTTGTGAAGACTTACAGGAAACGTTTGACCTCTGTCATTGCCAACAAAGGATATATAACAAAGTATTGAGATGAACTTTTGATATTGACCAAATACTTATTTTCCACCATAATTTGCATATAAATTCTTTCCAAATCAGCCAATGTGATTGTCTGGATTTTTTTTCTCATTTTGTCTCTCATAGTTGAGGTCTACCTGTGATGCCAATTACAGGCCTCTGTCATCTTTTTAAGTGGGAGAACTTGCACAATTGGTGGCTGACTAAGTACTTTTTTGCCCCACTGTACTTCCTTTGTGGATCACAGGAGTGCAGTTAGTCTCCAGCCGACAGTGGGCTGAAGCCTTCTATTGGCTGACATCACAGAGCCGGTCCAGGCTCTGAAAAGATCCTGACCATATGGTCGGAATCCACTCTGATGCCTGAATTGGCACCTGGCTCAGCCTCTCAGCGAGCCACTGAGAGTCTGGGCCAGCCGCTGCCATCCACTCCGCCCAGCGCTCCAGTGAGCACTGGAGGGGCAGAGCAGAGAGCCAGTGACTAACACGGATCTCTGTTCAGAGGAGAGGGAGAGAACTGAGCGATCAGTGGTGTTTGATTATGCAATTCTCAGTGCAGAGCTGGCAGGAGATAGATGCAACAGATCATTGCTGCATCCACCTAGGTGAGTATAAATTTTTAAGTGCTTGGATGTAACCTTATTTTTTTGACACTTTTTTTTTTTTTAAGTTTTGTCACTTTTTTTTTGTGGCAGATTCTTACCTGTTTCTGCTCCGCGGAAAAAGTTGTTTGTTCTTCATTGTTTGTTGGATACTGATTCTGAATGAGAGTTACTTTTTCAATATTCATCAGCTAATGAGCTTGCAGTGCTTTAATGAGGAAAGCTGCAAGATCTGAATCCCTTTAAAAAGTGATTAACTCTTTAGGAGCATCTTTCAAAAATGGCATTTTTGGGGCACAGGATGCCTAAAACATGACTTTTATCTTAGTGCTACTTCTGGGAAAATCAGCGAGCCAATCACACAAACAGGAAATGGCATTTCTGGGGAAGTTCTGTACACCATCTGTGCACAGAAGTCCTCCAGGTTGCCATATTGCATTGCATTTTACAGAAAATTACAGCTCTGCAGATTGAAAAGAAAAGGTCATTTTCAATAACATTCAATTACAGTATGGTTTGTGTTGCAATTATACTGTATATGCTAATTTTTTAACTTTGCTATATTTTTTCCCACGAAATTGGAGTCACCGTTTAATGAGACATCAGGGGCCTTCAAAAGCGTGAGAGGTTTGGTTGTCTGGAGCAACACAAAGCATATTTTTTTAAGTCTATGTTGGTTTTGATTTGCGTTCTTTTACATTAGTTTTTCTGTTTGTGATATTAAAGCACATTTTTTTTATTTAATAACTTGTATTTTTTTTTTTAGAACTATTACTTTTTTCTATTTATATTATTGTTCAGTGTGGTTCCTTATTAGTGTATGCTTCAGGTCTAAAACAAAATCTGGAAAAGGGTGATTGTCAAAGGTTATTGTCTAGTCTGTTGAAATTTTCTTTACAAGCAAACCTTACTGAAGGAAGACCTTACTGAAAAAAGAGCATTGCAGTGCAACAAATTGCATGGAAAAATGCAGCTCCGTATGGAAACCCACATGCATTTATGTGCTCTTACCATACACATTGAGATGTAAATGAACCCTAAGCCCCCCTTCACACTTGTTTTTCTGCTCATTTCTCTATGCATTCCTACACTCAACCTACAGAATCCCATTCTTTTTAATTGTTACTGCTCACTCCTGTACACTCAGTCACCCTATGATCTACAAAGTACATGAGCTTTTTTTTTTTTTTTAAGTATATTCAAGTGTTTTTGGTTCCCTAGACTTCAATGGGAGCACCTGTAAACACACAATGTGCACTTTTTGAGCATGTTTTTACACCGGAAGATCTTGTCTTTTCATATAGAACTTCTCCCATTGTCCAGCCCAGGAAACAAATGCCAGAAGCATTAAATGAGCAAATATGCTTGTAAAACACCTTTAATGTACTTGAAATGTCCCTATGAATGCTAAAACACCTGGAAAAATGCTTCAAAATCACCAAGAATATGCTCTGCTTGGGTGTGAATGCAGGATAAAGTGTATTTCTACTTTTTATACATTGTTCATTCACACTGTATACCTAAAAGTAAAAAAATATATATATTTTCTTATATTTCTAGGTGTTTGATTGGAAGTCATTGGGCAGAATGCAAACTACAATGAACAAACCGAAAAGAGAAAAAACTCAGTCTTTCACCACGTACCAAGAGGCAGACACTGGGGTTGATTTACAAAAACTGGAGAGTGCAAAATCTATAGCAGCTCTGCATAGAAACCAATCAGCTTCCATGTGGTTTTGTCAAAGCTTATTTAACAAGCTGAAGTTAGAAGCTGATTGCCTACCATGCACAGTTGCACCAGATTTTGCACTCTCCAGTTTTAGTAAATCAACCCCACTGAGTTTGTCCTTAACCGCTTCCCAATCGCCCTATAGCAGAACTACTGCTACAGTGCGGCAGGGATGTGCAAAATCACACACATATATATATACATACATGATTTGCATTTCCAGGTAGGGTGTGTGTGTGCACTCCCTACCCGTGCCACTATTGGCTCCTCGGCATGTCAGTCACCGGGTCCTGGCTGCCAATTCTCTGCCGGGACTCAGTGATCATCGGTGGAGCTGACAGGGGAGAGGTCTGTGTGTAAACAACACAGATCTCTCCCCTGTCAGCATGAACATGCTGCTTTGTATTGCTCTGCACAGCCTTTGATCACCCCAGATGTTAACCCTTTCCTGCCCAGTGTCATTAGTACAGTGCCAGTGCTTTTTTTTTTAGCACTGATCACTGTATTAGTGTCACTGGGGTGTCAGTGGCAGTTAGTAATTTCTCCCCCAGTGTCAGAATGCCTGGATCAGTTCCGCAATAAGTCGCTGATCGCTGCCATTACTAGTAAAATAAAAATTCCACTATATATACCGCCATTTGTAGACACTATAGTTTTCACGTAAACCAATGAATTTACACGTATTGGGATTTTGTTTAGCAAGAACATGTAGCAGAATACATTTCTTAATGTATATATACAGTATATATTATTGTGAAAAGTCTAAAATATTGTTTTTTTGTTCACAATTGTTGGTATTTTTTTGTTAATAGTGCAAAGAAATCTTCATTTGAGGGAAAAAATTACATAAATTTCATTTGGATGCAGCATTGCATGACCGCACAACTGTCAGTTAAAGTAACACAGCGCCATATCACAAAAAATGGCCTGGTCAGGAAGGGGGGTAAATCCTCTGGAGGGCAAGGGGTAAAAGAGGAACTACAATTAAGTCAGCAGCTACTGTACAAATACTGTAGCTGCTGACATTTAATAAACCTGGACCAGTCTTTGGATTTTTCAGCACTGCCATCTTGGCTGTGGGAGCTGGCTGAGATTTCCTGCTGTGCTGTTAGCATTCTCCTGGGACATGTCACATTGTGGGCGAGGAGATGGGTGGGAGAATTGCAGAAGTGGATATGTGTCAGGAAAAAGTACCCCCTAAAAAAAATTCCAAATATGGTAGGGGAGGGGGAGAAGAAGCAGTACTTTTATGTTTAAGTGGAGGTCTAATTTAGCATGTAGTAAGGAAGCCCAGCTTCTAGATCTTTGACCCTTTGTTTGGACAATGTTCAAATCTAGTTTACAACTGCATGATGCACCAGCCCCTGATGACATCAAAATGCTTTGGCAGGGCTTAACATGCTGATGTCATCACTCCTGCAGGATTGAAAAAAGCTGATTTTTAGTTTTTCTTTGTAAGTACCCTCTAGTTTTAAATAAATAACATTTATCTACTAGAAGTGTTTTTTCCTCCCTATGATCCATGTTGCATATACTTACTGATGTGGCTTTTGGTTTTTGGTTTTGGTTTGACACCGTTTTTGCATACACTAAATATACATTGGATTTGATATTGTTTATTGACTGAAATATTTATTTCACTGGTGTTTGTGTGAGTTGGCACTACAGTGCACTTTATTTTATAATATTTGCTTTAGATTCTTGTTTAAAGGGATAGTGTAACATTTTTAGTATCACTTATGCATGCTACTTACCTGTAAAAGTTTCCCTTGTGTAGACATCTAAAAGCCTTGTCAGCAATCCCAATAGAAATACAGCAGTTACTCAATTGACATACTATACTATTTGTCTTGGCTTCTCCCCTGACAGCTACATAAAAGGTTATATAGAGAGGGGCAGAGGAGCTTGGCCAGCAGTGAGTACTTATATACCCCGAAGATGCTAGGGAATGGTCTTCCTGGAGTAGTCACATTTTCTAGCAAGTTGAAAGGCACATCACAAATGAATTTAAAAGGAACCTTTTAGAAAGGATAAATACTGTAAGCAAGAATTTAAAATACTAGATTTTTCTGTGCTTTTACCTGCAACTTTTAAGTTGGTGACAGGGACCTGCAGAGGACTGTTTATTTTAAGATGTCCCTTTTTTAAGGTTATATGGAATGTTATAAACTGTATATACAGTCAGGTCCATAGATATTGGGACTTCCACACAATTCTAACATTTTTGGCTCTATACACCACCACAATGGATTTGAAATGAAACAAACAAGATGTGCTTTAACTGCAGACTGTCAGCTTTAATTTGAAGGTATTTACATCCAAATCGGGTGAACGGTGTAGGACTTACAACAGTTTGCATATGTGCCTCCCACTTGTTAAGAGACCAAAAGTAATGGGACAGAATAATAATCATAAATCAAACTTTCACTTTTTAATACTTGGTTGCAAATCCTTTGCAGTCAATTACAGCCTGAAGTCTGGAAACGCATAGACATCACCAGACGCTGGGTTTCATCCCTGGTGATGCTCTGCCAGGCCTCTATTGCAACTGTCTTCAGTTCCTGCTTGTTCTTGGGGCATTTTCCCTTCAGTTTTGTCTTCAGCAAGTGAAATGCATGCTCAATCAGATTCAGGTCAGGTGATTGACTTGGCCATTGCATAACATTCCACTTCTTTCCCTTAAAAAACTCTTTGGTTGCTTTTGCAGTATGCTTTGGGTCATTGTCCATCTGCACTGTGAAGCGGCATCCAATGAGTTCTGAAGCAATTGGCTGAATATGAGCAGATAATATTGCCCGAAACACTTCAGAATTCATCCTGCTGCTTTTGTCAGCAGTCACATCATCAATAAATACAAGACAACCAGTTCCATTGGCAGCCGTAGATGCCCACGCCATGACACTACCACCACCGTGCTTCACTGATGAGGTGGTATGCTTAGGATCATGAGCAGTTCCTTTCCTTCTCCATACTCTTCTCTTCCCATCACTCTGGTACAAGTTGATCTTGGTCTCATCTGTCCATAGGATGTTGTTCCAGAACTGTGAAGGCTTTTTTAGATGTCGTTTGGCAAACTCTAATCTGGCCATCCTGTTTTTGAGGCTCACCAATGGTTTACATCTTGTGGTGAACCCTCTATATTCACTCTGGTGAAGTCTTCTCTTGATTGTTGACTTTGACACACATACACCTACCTCCTGGAGAGTGTTCTTGATCTGGCCAACTGTTGTGAAGGGTGCTTTCTCCACCAAGGAAAAAATTCTTCGGTCATCCACCACAGTTGTTTTCCGTGGGCTTCCAGGTCTTTTGGTGTTGCTGAGCTCACCGGTGCGTTCCTTCTTTTTAAGAATGTTCCAAACAGTTGTTTTGGCCACGCCTAATGTTTTTGCTATCTCTCTGATGGGTTTGTTTTGTTTTTTCAGCCTAATGATGGTTTGCTTCACTGATAGTGACAGCTCTTTGGATCTCATCTTGAGAGTTGACAGCAACAGATTCCAAATGCAAATAGCACACTTGAAATTAACTCTGGACCTTTTATCTGCTCATTGTAATTGGGATAATGAGGGAATAACACACACCTGGCCATGGAACAGCTGAGAAGCCAATTGCCCCATTACTTTTGGTCCCTTAACAAGTGGGAGGCACATATGCAAACTGTTGTAATTCCTACACCGTTCACCTGATTTGGATGTAAATACCCTCAAATTAAAGATGACAGTCTGCAGTTAAAGCACATCTTGTTTGTTTCATTTCAAATCCATTGTGGTGGTGTATAGAGCCAAAAATGTTAGAATTGTGTCGATGTCCCAATATTTATGGAACTGACTGTATGCAAGGTGGTATCAAAAAGTTTTGAGTCTAGTTTTGTAACACGTCAAGAGATGGCAGCACAAGGCTGCACGCACAGTCACAGGTGTAGCAATCACGCGCACAGATATGGACGCGGACATCCATTTTGCTCAAGATCCACCATCTTGTGTCATTCTCACTCCAAATCAGTCCCCCTCCCTTTTTGTTGAATGGCATGTGGGCTGTGTGTGTGCTGAATTCAGGAGTGCACAGGGCACAGCTGGATACACTTCATGGTTGTAAACCCAATTAGGTGGTTCCAGGGTGTCTGCCAGACTCTTGCTCTGGCTGGATCGTAAAGCTATAAACCCGTCAGTCACTGGACTTGGAAAGCATTCCGAAATGGCAGTAAAACATACATCCCATTTGAAACCACTTTTTCATACAATTTCATAACTCCCGGCAGGAAATAGGTACAATAGAACAAAGCATATATTCAGATAGGTCAGTTTAATGCGAGTCACCTGATACCTTACATCTCTAGATTATGTCTACCCGAGAGCAGGAAGCGATATCTCTTTAACTGCCACAGGCAGATATGTCAAATCTGGTGTCTGGACGTTCAGAATATGATTCTGCACATTATTCTACCAGTGGATAGGATCCTACATGTACCTATGGAAGGTTATTGACCATGGTGTGTGCCAAAAGACATCATCCTGTGTACTTCAGGAGCTGTGCAACTGATGCTATTCTGACCACATGCATTACCTTGTCTGCAATTTCATAATTGACAACAAGTTAGAGGAAAGAGAAAATGAAAAATTCTGCATGAAACTGGGCAAATCTGCCACAGAGACGTTTGACATGATTCAGCAAGTTTACTGCAATGCTGCAATGAGCCATTTGAGGTGTTTTGAGTGATATGCGCATTTCAAGAGCAGAAGAACATCACTGGAAGATGAAGAGAGATCAGAAAGACCTTCAACAACCTCCACCCCCGAAAATGTTGATACGTCGAAACCATTCGGCAACATTGCTGCCATTGTCAGTGTGTCATACAATCAGGTGATCCTCACGTGTGATTTGAACATACGCTGTGTTGCTGTGTTGCTGTGTTGCTGTCACGTTAGTCCCCAGGCTGCAGTGATCTCACTTCCGCACCCACTCTACTTGCCAGATTTGTCTCCTGACTACTTCACCCTCTTCCCAAAGGCAAAGATCCAGCTCAAATGTCGCTGTTTTGACAACATTGCAGAGATCCAGTGCTAATAGCAGAAGGTAATTGACATGCTTCGAAAAGAAGACTTCCAGGACACATTCCAGAAGTGGCAGGAATGCTGGGAGCACTGTATTGCTTTGTAAGGGGTCTATTTTGAAGGTGATAGTGTGTAAACATAGCTAAATAAAGTACTTTCTTGTAAAGAGAGCTAGTCTCAAAACTTTTTGATACCACCTTGTGTATTGGGGTTGGGAGTTGAACATAAATATCAAGTACAAATTTTAGGAATTGCAACCATTTTTATACACAGTCCCTCCATTTTCAGGGGCACAAATGTAATTAGACAAATGAATATAAACATAAATAAAATGTTAATTTGTAATATTTTGTTGAGAATTCTTTACTGGCAATGACTGCCTGAATTCTTGATCCCATGGACATTACCAAAGACTGGGTTTCCTCCTTTCTGATGCTCTAACTGCATCTGTCTTCAGTTGTTTGTTTGTGCGTCTTTCTGCCTTTAGTTTTGCCTTCATCAAGTGAAATGTATGCTCAATTGGGTTGAGATCAGGTGACTAACTCAACCATTGCAGAATATTCCACTTCTTTTCCTTCAAAAGCTCCTGGGTTGCTTTTGCAGTGTGTTTTGGATGATTGTCCATCTGTGCTGTGAAGCACTGTCCAATCAACATTACTGCATTTGGCTGAATCTGGGCTGACAGTATATCTCTAAACACTGCAGAATTCATCCGGCTGCTTCTGTCTTATGTCACATCATCAATAAACACCAATTACCCCATGCCACTGGAAGCCATACATGCCCATGCCATCACATTGCCGCCACAATGTTTTACAGATGACGTTGTGTGCTTTGGATCATGAGCTGTTCCAAGCCTACTACACAGTTTTCCTCCCGTCATTCTGGTACAGAATTTTTTAGATGATTTTTGGTAAAATCTATTCTGGCTTTTCTATTCTTCAGGCTTTTGAATGGTTTGCACCTTGTGGTGAACCCTCTGTATTTGCTGTTGATCCAGAGGAAGGCAAAAAACCCAGCAAAGCACGATCCAATTTGCACCTGCGGGGAAAAAAAATTCCTTCCTGTTCCCTTGTGAGGCAATCGGATATTCCCTGGATCAACTTTACCTATAAATGTTATCATCCAGTTATATTCTGTGTATCAAAGAAAGAATCCAGGCCTTTTTTGAAACAATCCACTGAGCTGGCCAGAACCAACTCTTGAGGGAGTTTATTCCACATTTTCACAGCTCTCACTGTGAAGAAACCTTTCCGTGTGTGGAGATTAAATTTCTTTTCCTCCAGATGTAAAGAGTGCCCCCTTGTCCTCTGTGTTGACCTCAGGGTGAATAGCTCTACACCGAGCTCACTATATGAACCACTGATGTATTTATACATGTTGATCATATTCCCCCTTAATCTCCTCTTCTCAAGAGAGAATAAATTCAGTTCCTCTAATCTTTCCTCATAGCTGATCTCCTCCATGCGTCGTATCAGTTTAGTTGCCCTTCTCTGTACTTTCTCCAGTTCCCCAATGTTCTTTTTGTGAGTTGGTGCCCAAAACTGAACTGCATATTTCAGATGAGGTCTTACTAATAATTTGTACCGGGGTAATATGATATCTCTCTCTCTGGAGTCTATACCTCTTTTAATACAAGAGAGGATTTGGCTCGCTTTAGAAACCGCAGCTTGGCATTGCATGCCATTATTAAGCTTGTGATCTATCAGAGCTCCCAGATCCTTCTCCACCATTGATTCCGATTTGCAACAGAGTCCTCCTTAATTTACCCACTAGTATGTAGGATGCATGCATATTCTTAGCCCCCAAGTGCATAACCTTACATTTATCAACATTAAACCTCATTTGCCACATAGTTGCCCAATTAAACAGTGCATTGAGGTCGGCTTGTAAATTGAAGACATCCTGTAAGGACGTTATTCCACTGCACAGCTTGGTGTCATCTGCAAAGACTGAAATGGGATTTCTAATCTCAGACCCTATATTGTTTATAAATATATTAAAAAGTAAGGGTCCCAACACTGAACCTTGGGGTACACCACTGATGATCCCAGACCATTCAGAGTATGAATCATTAACCACTACTCTCTGAATACGATCTTTTAGCCAGTTTTCTATCTATTTACATAGGGATTTTTCCAAGCCTGTAGACTTTACCTTACACATTAGCCGTGTGTGGGGAACTGTGTAAAACGCTTTTGCAAAATCCAAGTATACCACGTCCACCGCCACCCCTCTGTCCAAGGTTTTGCTCGCCTCCTCATAAAAAGAAATCAGATTTGTTTGACAACTTCTGTCTTTCATGAATCCATGCTGTCTGTTGCTTAAAATATTTTTTTCCGGCAAGAACTCATCTATGTGGTCTTTTATTAAACTCTCCAGTATCTTCCCAACTATAGAAGTTAAACTAATAGGTCTATAATTACTTGGTAAAGATTTTGACCCCTTTTTAACCACTTCCCGTCCGGCCGTTGTATATAAACGGCCGGACGGTGGCACTGCAGGGTCGGGTGGCCGATTATAAACGGCCTCCCCGCACCCTGCTTGTGCGTGCTCCCTGGGAGCGCGCAGCACCGCGATCCGGTGCCCGCTGTGTCCTCCGGACACAGTGAAACACCGGTCGTCGGACGGGACCTCTGTACGAGGTCCCGATCATGTGATCACTGATTGGCCAATCAGTGATCACATGCAAAGTAGTAAGCAAGATGTCACTTGTGACATCATTGCTTACTACGTGTGAAATCTGTGAATGATCACAGAGGTCACATGGTACAAGGCTATTCACAAAAGCCTTGTACCATGTGACAAGCTGTGACCAATCACAGCTCACGCAGTACTTCTCAATGAGTGCAAGAATGCACACAGAGAGAAAGAGAAATGATTGCTTTCACATCCTATATGGGTGTAAAAGCAATCAGTGTAATAAAAAAAAAAAAAATCTTCATCACCCCCCACAAGTAGTACAGTGTCACCATGGTGACACTGTACTGCTAGGGTGACAGTATGTAAAAAAAAAAAAAAAAAAAAATAATAAAAAAATAAAATAAAAATGTAAAAAAAAAATGTTTAAAAATTATAATTTTTGCTTATAAACTAATTTGGATTTTTTTTTTTTTTACTAAAAAGATAACGGAATAAATTTTGGCTAAGATTTATGATGAAATATTATTTATTTGCAAAATTTTATAAAAAAAAAAACACTTTTTTTCAAAATTTTTGGACATTTCATTTACATAGCAAAAAAAATACAAATCCCAGTGGTGAATAAATACCACCAAAATAAAGCTTTATCTGTCTCAAAAAAATGGTAAAAAATTCATTTGGGTACAGTGTTGCAGGACCGCGCAATTG
Organism: Staurois parvus; assembly: GCF_062004578.1. Taxonomy (NCBI): domain Eukaryota; kingdom Metazoa; phylum Chordata; class Amphibia; order Anura; family Ranidae; genus Staurois; species Staurois parvus. The sequence goes on from NW_028317982.1 coordinate 4,013,014, forward strand.
TCATTCAAAGTGTGATAGCGCTAAAAGCTGAAAATTGCCCTGGTCAGGAAGGGGGTAAAAGTGTCCAGTCTGGAAGTGATTAAATATTGGCACCACATTGGCCTTACGCCAATCCAGTGGTACTATGCCAGTCATTAAAGAGTCCCTAAAAATTAGAAACAATGGCTTTGAAATGACAGAGCTCAATTCTTTAAGGACCCGTGGGTGTATGCCATCCGGTCCAGGTGCTTTATTCACCTTTATACTGTCTAAATATTTTTGGATCATATCAATTGTGAGCCAATGTGGATCATCTGGAGCTGAGTCAATGCCATGCCCATTATGGACAAGAGCTCTCCCATACTCCTTTGTATACACAGAGCTGAAGAAGGTATTAAATAAATTTGCCTTCTCTTTGTCCCCAGTCACCTACTCTAGATTATTTTGTAAAGGGCCTACATGCTCGAACCGAACCTTTTTACTATTAATATATTTGAAGAATTTTTTGGGGTTGGTCCTGCTATCTTTTGCAATCTGTCATTCGTTTTCAATTTTTGCGGCTTTTATTTCCTTTTTGCTTGTTCTGTTAATTGTCCAATTACTTTTGGCCCATTGAAAAAGGGGGGATGGCTACACTTAAGAGCTGTAATTCCTAAACCCTTCCTCCAATTTGGATGTACATACCCTCAAATTAAACCTGAGAGTGTGCACTTTCAGTCCATATCCATTATATAACTATAGCTTGAATATGTTTTGGTAAATACCTGAAAAAAACTAAAATTGTGCCTGTTTCCAAATATATATGGAAAAGTAAGATTTAAATCAATATCTCAATGAACACAAGAACAATTTCCAAATTTTCCTCCATGATTTGTAAGAACAGCACTAAGTCTTCTAGGCATGGAATTAACAAGTTGGTGACATATTGTGACATCTCTCTTTTTCCATTCTTCAAGAATGACCTCTTTTAGATCCTGGATGCTGGATGGAGAGTGATGCTCAACTTGTCTCTTTAGTATTCCCCATAGGTGTTAGATTTGGGTTCAGATCAGCAGACATACTAAGTCACTTTCACCCTGTTCTTCTACAGAAATGCAACAGTGGCCTTAGATGTGTATTTTGGATCATTGTGATGTTGGAAAAGTGCACGATGACCAAGGGCACGGAGTGATGGTAGCATCTTCTCTTTCAATATAGAGCAGTACATCTGTGAATTCATGATACCATCAATGAAATGCAGCTCCCCTACACCAGCAGCACTCATGCAGCCCACAGAAGGACACTGCTCCCACAATGTTTCACCATAGGCACCATGCATTTTTCTTTGTGACGCGATACAGTTTTGAAGCCATCAGTTCCAAAGATATTTATCTTGATCTCATCACTCCAGAGTACAGAGTCCCAGTAGTCTCCTCATTTTTCTGCATGGGCCCTGGGAAAATCTAGGCGAGTTTTTTTGTGCATGGGTTTTAGGAGAAGCTTCCTTCATGGACGACACCCATGCATGCCATTCCTCTGCAGTGTATGCCATATTGTGTCACTTCTGTGGATGGCCTGGACATCTCTGTGAGATGGTTGCAGTTCCATCTTTGTTAAATGTTCCTGATGACGATCCATTGATCGAAACCAGTCGAGGTTAGATGACGCAACTTCTGCTGACGTCATATCCGCCCTTTGGAGCGCACACTGGAATGCTGCAGCCATCTTGGTTTCTATTCACAGGCAGCAAGGCTGAAAACACTGAGTGCCAGGTTATGGGCACTTTGGTTGTGAGTTTTATTCTTATAATTTCTCCCAATCATTAACGTTTTTTAGGTTTTACACTATGGGATGTTTGCTTTTGTTTCTGTTCACATGCTGAAACTTGGTTTACTGCCTGGGAGGAGGGGAGAAAGTTTAAAAAAGCTCTTTTGAAACTACACTGTCATTTATATCCACACTGGTCATCATCTTATTGGTTACTATCAGCCAGATCGCATGATTACCAGGAATGAATATTGGTGCTATTCTTGCCATCAAGCATTAGGCTAGTCCCTAACCAGGCACTTAAGACCAACCCAGAGATAGGTGGTCCACGACTAACGGTGAGTGCACAACCATGTGGGGCACTGACTGAGCACAGAGGAGCACCTGTCATGTTTGCACAAAGTTCACCAATTAGTATTCAACACCTGGGCACTTTTCCGAAGTGGGACTGAATGTTACAATTATTCACTTTGTATATGTGAAGCAATATTACTCATGTATTGCCAAATTTAATGCACTTAATGTATTCGCGGTCCACATGGTATTTTGTTTGTTTTTGTGTTATTGGTTCACAAATTAGGACTGCAGCATATACTTATCAAAGTTGCATGAATATCTATTCCTAAGCGCAACATCACTATATTTTATTTGTTAAATGTTTGTATCACTTTAGCTACAGTATTCTGACTGATAAGTAAAGTTTTGATGATATTCTTGTAGCCTTCACCTTTCTTGTAGAAAGAAATTATTTTCTTTCTCAGGCCTTGTGATTTTTCTCTTCCATGTGGTGCCATTGCTGACAGCATGAAAATGGGAAGGGGTTTTCTTTATTAAGTAACTTCCTTTCATAATCAACTGTCTGCTGGACACCAGTTTAACAAATAATTATCACCTGTAGTTGAATTCTTGGTAATTAGAATTTTGTTGTCTAAAATTTAGCTTTGCTCCAAAGACTTTCATTGGGGTGTATTCATTTTTGCAACATGGTCTTGAATGAATTAGTTAGGAAAAATACTGTTTTGTTTGTGCAAATTAACAAATCTTGTTTGCGATAATTGGACTGCATTTGTGAGGGTATTTTGTAGTATAGTTTCCCAAAGAAAGGTTGATTCTGAAAGTAAAGTAAAGGTTTTCTGACAGTTCTGTTGGGGTGTACTCATTTATGTTGAGCACTGTACTGTATTGTTCTTTACACTGTTTTCTAAACAGTAATGGAGGTACCTGATTGATATAGCTCATTCAGTTAGGGTTTATATTTTGTTTGTTGGGCTCAGCCTTCATGTATAACTTTTGGAACAAGGTCAGTTTACTTTCCAGTACAGAGACCAGTCTCTGCAGTAGTTATATTTTTTTTTTCTCTTTTCTATTTTTGCTTGACTACTTTTATCCCCCAACCTACCATGTTGTGTCCATGGTCTAGATACTGATAGACGTTAGACACAACATAGTAGCACAGAGTGAGACGAGAGAAATTTCCATGCTTGCTTCTCACAGCTCAAGGTTATTTCATACAAATCTTATCCACTTTGGGTTATATATAACCATAAATAAAGTATGTTTCACTAATATAATCAACTCTGCACTGAATTGTGCCACGAATCACAAGTGCTATATATCATATATATTCACCATCTTCTTGTGATCAGTACCACACCTCGTGAAGACCAATACCATGTGTGTCATAAAGAGGTGAAGATATGAAAATATACTTTAATATCTCTAATGGAGCTTCGGATAGCAGTAAAAACTCTTCCACACACATCCCATGCTGGGAAAAAAAACTGTTTCTGCAGGGCACTTTTTTAGCACAAGGACTGTATGTATAAAATGTTGTCAATGCTTGCAAATGTAATGAGAGTTCAAAAGAAATGTTGACCATCTTAAACAAAAAAAGTATATATTCAACTGAAACCTTTTTTTTTATTTCATTTTTGGATGGAGAGAGGACAGTTTTTACTGCTATTCTGAGCTCTATTAGGAATATTAAAGTTGTTCTAAAGGCAGAACATTTTGTACCTTAATGCATTCCCTGCATTAATGTAAAAAATGTCCCAGCAGTCATATTTCACCCCCCTGTACACTTACGTGAGTCTTATCTCGATCCAGCGTTGTGTCGGTCTGCAGCAGGGCTGGTCTGTGTTCCTCTCCTCGCAGACACAGAGGCAACAGTAGGAGCCATTGGCTCCTGCTGCTGTCAATCAGATTGTGGGAGGAGGGAGCAAGGGGCAGGGTTGAACCATGCTGTATGTGTCCATGGACTCACACAGCTCAGCTTGGGAGCAAGTCTACACACCTGCCCCTATAGCATGCAGCTTAATATGGGAGCAGACACAGAAGAGGAGGAGTGGACAGCACCAGCATAGGACCCCAGAAGAGAATGTTTGGGGCCACTTTTGTGCAATACTATTGTGCAGAGCAGGCAAGTATGAAAAAAAAAAACTCAAGCCTTTACAACTGCTTTAAAGTATAAATCTATGATTAACCTATCTAGTCTTAAAAATGCTCCTGTCCCCCTCCTACCACCTATTCTAGCTAACATGTTGAAGCACTTCAGTACTGGATATTTTCACCCCTTTTCCTACCTAGGCCAATTTACTCTGTGAATGACAATTACTCAGACATGCAACACCGTACCCAAATGACATTTCTCTAATTTTTTTTGAGAGTGATAGAGTTTTCTTTTGGCTGTATTTAATCACCACTGCTTTTTGTATTTTTTTCTAAATAAACAAAAAAGACCAATTGTTTTGAAAAAAAAGAACATTTTTTACTTTCTTAAACCTCCCTAGCGGTATGATTATTTCATATTTTTGGTGCTGAAAGCGGTACAATTATTTTGCATGGAAATATGTAGTTTTTTTTTTGTAGGCTGTAATTTTTAGGAATAACTCACTGAAATCTGTCTGAACAAGATTCTAAATCATACATTTAATTCAATAATATAATCAAACCAAAAACACTGAAATTTGAAATATAGCGCCAAGTTCGCACATCGCTGGGCAAAGTCGGAAAATCGTTTCAGTGTTTGATGACGAATTTCTCCACGAATCATTATCACTGAATTCTGCAAGTGGTTCTGATTTACTATCGCTGTTCTCTAGCTGATCTAAACCAGCTTTTGACCTAAAGGGACACTTTTTGGACGCCATGGACTTTTCTAAGTTTCCAGGCAGAAAGAACAATCAAAATGCAGACGGGACAGGACAAAGCACTAGGGACAAAATGTATGTGAAATGGGTTGAAACAGCAATGTTTTACCATGTAAAATCGTTTTGAAAAAAATGCCATTTTTTAAAAATTTTCAAATTTCCCGCCGGCGCCCATACGTCCCGACGTCACAGGGACTGGAACACAGGAGCTGGATGCCGGCATCAGCCGGAGGAGATGGCCGGGGACGCTGCAGGGGACACATCGCGGGAGCGAAGGACAAGGTAAGTGCTGCAGGGACTCCCTATGCAGCGCCGTATGGTAAGCCCGAGTGTAGCTCGGGGTTACCGCTTTTGGTATAGACATTTTACCCCGAGCTACACTCGGGAATACCGTTAGGGAGGTTAAATAAAAGTGGGACAACAAGCCCTAAACTTTTCTGGCTGGAGTGAACTCACTGGAAACAAACTACACTTGAGTGAAACCCCCACAAATATAACAGTGTAATATGTCTAAATAAAAATATACATTTTAAAAGTATAAATCAATCCCCCAGGTGGTTATAGTAATTCTTCCATGCCACTGTTTGCCCCCATTCTAGATCACAAATGCCAGCCTATAGATGTTAGCTTGCAATGGTCCTAGGTAGGCACAGGTCTGATAAAGATGTCATAAAGGTCATCAGACCATGGTATAAATATTGGAAGATTACAGTTTCTATACTTCATCTTTATTGAACTTACCACATTTCAAGCTTCTTTGATGCTGTGAATATATGGTTAAGTGTGCCTGTGCTGCTGGAGGGTAAATTTAAACAAAGTGGGTGTTTTTTCCATTCCTGATAAATGATCTGAACATGTCCTTGCGCATCCTGCATAGATTTGCTTTGAGCTGTTCCTATCTCCTCAAGGATAGAGAAATAGGCGTGTGACCCTAATTTGATTTATTAAAGTATTAAAAAAAAGACATGCAGTATGTATCTCTGCAATAAATGAACATTTCCTTGCATTTTATCCAATTAGAATACATTCACACTGCCCTCCCAAATAAATCTTATGTTTAGCAGGTCAGCTTCTCCTGCATTTAAACGTGCTTGTGTTTACATGCAGTCCATCTGCAGAGTAAATCTGTATGGGAGTAGTTTTATAATTATCAATTAGCTGATGCACCTGCAAGACGCTAATGAGGAAATTGACAGGGTCTGCATTCTTTTGATTTCCGTTTGGGAGTATCTCACTAAAAATTATATTTTTGTTGCATGGGATGCCAAAAATATGACTTGCATCTTAGTGCAGACTTCTGGGAAAATCAGTGAGCCAATCACTTAAGCAGGAAATGACATTTTCAGGGGGCGGTCTATACACCATCTATGTACAGAATGTCTCTAGGTTGCCATATTGCATTGTATTGCATTTTTAAAAAATTACAGGGCTGCAGATTGAAAAGGAAAGGTAATTATTAATAACATTCAATTACAATATAACTTAAGTCACAAATGTATATGCTATATTGTTTTTTTTTAATTTGTGAATTTTTGCCCACAAAAGTATTGTTACCCTTTAACTGATGTCATCTGCAGATCAAAGCTCATCACTCTTGATTTGCAGATGAATAAAACAGATGTAACAATGTTACTTTGCATTTTTCCATTTTGCATCTGAACAGGGTTGATGTCAGATGACTTTTTTTTGTTGTTTGCTTTTTTTCAACAGCAGCAGCTGCTAGAGCCGCTGCATTTACACAGCAACTGCTGGCTTTTGGCAATTGGGAGTATAAAAAGTTTTATACTCCTCAAATAAATTACATACCACTCACTGGAACAAAAACCTAATTTTTTTAAAGGGCAACACAATTTAAAGTTTGCTATGGAGGCAACAGCAACTAAAAGTGAATACTGACCTCAAAACAACCACAAAATAAAAATGAAAGACAAAAAAGCCCCCAGCAACAGTAAAAAGGGAGCAAACGGGGTTGATTGTACAAATCGTTGGCAATCAGAAAATAAGGTTCAGTTTCCTAACTGACCCTAATCTCTCCCTATGAATATTGTCAGCTTTCCCTATAACAATTTCCTATTCACTGACTCTATATATGCTCTTTGCTCTCTTTTATAGTAATGTGGTTGGCTTATCTAAAAGCCCCCTATTGATCCTTCAAAACTTGCTGGCCATAGTTCAAAGACTATAAAGTCTATTATGGTTTAAACAAAAATTCTCCAGGGTGAATCTGCAACAACATTAGCTAGGATTACAAATCTTAAACACGCAGGATTTGCTTCTAAGCCATGGTAGCAGCGAGCCTGAAACTGATCACTAAATTCAGGGTTTCTCAACTTTTTAACCTTAGAGGAATCCTTGGCAAAAAATGTGAGATCTTGGGGAACGCCTAAAATAATGTTCACATCTACAGCTCATGGAACATTGGTGTTATCATTGATGAAAGATCAGTCTTGGGGTGATGAGTGCATCTCCCTACCCACCGTCTATCTTCTCCTATCAGCATGCTACCTAGTCCACACATATGCATGCAGCCAATGTGAATAGTTCCCAGTCAGTCTGTTTGCTGTTGTTAAAGGGATTGTGAGAGGCTGATGTAAACATAAATTTGGGTCCTTCCACGTGTTGCATTTAAAGTGTTACTAAACCCACAACAGTAAAATCAGTCTGCATATGCCGCAAAGCATGCTTGTTATACTCACTGTGGAACCTAAGGGGTTAATTCTCCGCATTGTGTAAAAAGGCTGTTCGATTTTGTCTTTGCTGATCCTCCCCTTCTTCTACTGTCCCCAATCCATCTGCTGATAGTACAGAGTTCTAGGAGTCACTGCACATGCTCAGTTTAGTGTGTATTGCTAGAGGGTTTTTTCTTTTTCTTTGGGATTGTGCACGTGATCAGCACAGGGCCAATTAGCAGTCTTCAGACAGAAGATCAGGCATTATTCAAGCTGATAAGACAGTCAAAGCAGAATGAAAACTCTGCCTATAAGCTTTAACCCATGCTCAGCTGGACACTGACAGAAGCCAAAAGACTGCTATATACTGCTGATGAGAAAAATTATTTAGCAGTTTATATTTACTAAAATAATTGCATTTCCATGTTCTGTGTACTGTGGGAGACCAGGTATAATGAATGCAGGGTCATGGGTTTAGTATCACTTTAAGCAAATACTGTACATTCAATAAATTATTAATAAATACAGAGCAAAATTGAATTAATTTGTATCTTTTATATTTGCCTAGAGTTCAGCTTTAACTTGTTTTCACATATAAAAATGAACAAATAATGTAAATTGACCATGTGTACCCACATTTTTTGCACACAATTGCAACCATTTGTTGAGACTCAAATGATGTATTGGCGTCTGTTTGTTGGGTCTAAAGATTATTGATTATGAATTTAATACTACTAGGAGCCACTTCTTCCAGCACTCCAGAAAAAAATGAAGAAGAGCTCCTTTGTTTAAAAAAAAAATGGATAAGCGGCTAATGACGTAAAGAAGCTGAGAAGCCATGTTGTCACTTACATAAGTTCCTCGGAGTCCTGTTCCAAGAGCATACTGCTGACTGTCTTCAAGGTAACGTATTTTAATATGATAAACTTTATCTCCATAGAACACAGATAAAACAAAAGGTTCATTGAGAGAGCCATGACTGTTATCCCTCACTAAAAATGCTCCATCCTGTAATGACATATCAATTAAGGGTTATATGTTATTAATTTGCATGTAAGGCTTGTACATTCTTCATCTGCAATGGAACATTGGTCAATGAGGTAACAATTATATAAATGTGTACTAACGCCCTAATATAATTACATATTCCCAAACAGTTTTGGTGGGCGAGCTCTAAAAGAACATTTTCTAGGTCAGAGCATAAAACTTTTTGACTTTCCTTTAGACCAAGGGTCTCCAAACTATGGCCCGCCAGCTGTTGAAGTACTGCAAGACCCATCGTGTCTCTGCCTCTGGGAGTCTTGCCTGTGGCTGTCAGAATCTTGCAAGGTCTCATGGGACATGCAGTTCCTCAACACCTTGAGGGCCATAGTTTGGAGACTCCTGCTTTAGACCACCCCCCAAAAAGGTATACTCTCTCATCTGTGTTCCCTTTTTGATACATTGGAGCCCTCACTATGTTGCTCTGATTGTGGCCTCTAAGTAAGGGGCATTTGTGACCTCCATGGGGAAATTGTTCTGGTCTGAATGGCAAATCACAAAGTCTGAACATGGTCACTTGAGGTAGGAGTGGGGTGCATTTTCTTTCCCCTTATATGTATACAGCCTCTTTGGAATTGTGACAACTGCATGACTGCAGTAATGGTGGTTGTATTTTGCTGTGAAGGTCCCCACACTGAAGGTGTATTAGCCATGGACTTGGTGGGGGAAGGATGCGGTTACATAGTTCACTTGGGTAAGCTCCTACACCAAAGCTTACTCAGGGTGGACTCCTGCATTGGTGTTGCAGCAAAGAAAGGATGAGATCTTATTGAGGGTGTGCTATCAGGAGGAGTTTCTTTAAGCTGACTTTATCAATTTCTCTGCTATCACCATTTCATAAGAATAAGATACTTATGAGGGAAGACATTTGTTTAGCATGGCTAGTCTTTAAATAATATGTACCCTTTTAGAACAGAATACATCCCACCTCTCTATGAGACATACCCTATAGGAATCTGCAGGAGCCAGAAAGGGTAGAATCAAAAACCGCAGCTTTTCCTGTCAAACATTCTGAAGCTCATGAACACCATACACCAGGTCAGTCCACCCTGTGTAAGCCCCAAGATAAGTCAGGTTCTAGTCCAGCTCATAATTGCAGATTGTCATGAAATCATACAGTAATTGGATGACCACACACTGGTACTGATAAAGCACCAACTTCTTCATCGTGTCAATAGTAAATCCAAAGCCATCACAGCAAGATGAAAAGAGAGAAACAACGCGTTTCATTCCAAGAGCCGCTTAATAATGACAGTCCTGATTAAGCGCCTCCTGGTATGAAAGTCTTTAACAGCTTCTCTTTTCATGTTGCTGTGATTTTTTGGATACAGTACAGAAGTTGCTGTTATTTCTGTACCAGTGTGCTGTCATCCACATATGATTTCCTGACAAACAGTTTAAAGCTGCTGCAGGCAGCTTCAGGTACCTCTAGTTTCCACACTTTATACTCATCATATAGCTTTTGCTGACCATGAGCCCTCATGCACACTTGACATTTTGATAACCCTGGTTAGCTTTATAAAGTCACGTTAAAAACATGAGGTTTTCAGCTTCTTTTTTTTAGCGTTTTTGCATTAGCGTTTAGCAGCGTTTTCCAGCGTTTTTTTTACCCCCCCCCCCAAAAATTTTTTTTTTTGGTAAAAAAAATCCAAAAACATTGGCTTGTGGCGTATTACAACATTTTGCTGTGTTTTTCAGTGTTAGACCATTTTTACAGCTAAAAAACTCCTCTAGAAGCCCACTAGTCAACCAGCCAAAAAATGTTGATTACAGTCTATGTGTGCATGGACACATAGGATAACATGCTGGGGGGTCTACTGGCTGTAGAAAAAAATGTCAAAAGCCAAAAACAGCAGCTGTAAAAATGTCAAGTGTTTCTCTCTTTAGTTCTGGAGACTGGTAGTACTGGTATGTGAAGCACTATACCTGGGGCTTTATGTAGTCTAGGGGGCATTCATGGACCAGTGCTTATGCCAGAGAGTTAAAGCTAGGAGCGCCAAGCCTCAATTGTACAGATTTTGAACACTTTTTCCCTATTTTGTTTTCTTGTTCTGCTCAATTCCAGACATTTGTGGATCAATCAAGCAGGAGAGCTGCAGAGAATGTTAAAAGCAGTCAGAAGACACGTTTATAGTTCAGGAAATGTGAGCTCATCTCTTCTTTCATTTGTTTGATGTTCTGTACAAAAGAAAAGCAACTGCATGTAACCAGGAATAATCCATTTTAGCAGTAGTTTTATGGAAATAATCACATAACACAAGAAGTAGAACCTATACAAAAGGAAGCCATCAATCTGATGCCTGGTGCAACCTGATCTCGGGGTAAGGCATTGACTATAAGACTGCACTGGATTATAAAGAATAGGTGGAATATTTGTTAATACCTGACACATTCTTCTATTTAAATGGCAAACACTAAGACTGGAACACTATCATGAAAACATCGTAGCAGCTACTTTATAAGAAATGAAAATATTTAAATGGAAAGGCAAAAAGAATCTTACTTTGTATTCTTGGTACAAAACATGCTCTGATTTAGTGCGGTCATATTCCTTCAGATACCATGTGGAAATACCGGACTCCTATAGAATATAGTGCAAAATGTACATAGATTGATATCACAGAGGGTAAACTATATAAAGGGTAAATTATATATTTCCCATTCTATAGATATACACTCACTGGCCAATTTATATGAGGTACACCTGTTTAATTGCTTGGTAACACAAATTGCTTATCAGCGAATCACATGGCAGCAAATGCATTTAGGCATCTAGACGTGGTAAAGACGACTTGCTGAAGTTCAAACTGAGCTTCAGAATGAGGAAGAAAGGGGATTTAAGTGACTTTGAACGTGGTTGGTCTGAGTATTTCAAAAACTGCTGATCTACAGGGATTTCCATGCACAACCATTTCTAGGGTCCGAAAAGGAGAAAATATCCAGTGAGCGGACATGAAAATGCTTTGTTGATGTAAGAGAATGGGTAGACTGGTTTGAGATGACAGAAAGGCAACAGTAACTCAAATACCACTTGTTACAATCATGGTATGCAGAATACCATCTCTGAACGCACAACACGTTGAACCTTGAAGCAGATGGGCTACAGCAGCACTGGGTGCCACTCCTGTCAGCTAAGAACAGGAAACAGAGGCTACAATTCGCACTGACAAAAACTGGACAATAGATGATTTGAAATTCAGAATTTGGTGTAAAAAACATGAAAGCATGGATTCATCCTGTCTTGTAATAATGGTTCAGGCTGGTGGTGGTGTAATGGTGTGGGGAATATTTTCTTGGCACACTTTGGGCCCCTTAGTACCAGTTGAGCATCATTTAAATGCTGCAGCCTACCTGAGTATTGTTGCTGACCAAGCCCATCCCTTTATGACTACAGTGTACCTATCTTCTGATCATTTCACTGTACTCCAATGGCCTCCACAGTCACCAGATCTCAATCCAATAGAGCATCTTTGGGATGTGGTGGATCAGGAGATTTGCATCATGGATGTGCAGCCGACAAATCTGCAGCAACTGCGTGATGCTATCATGTCAATATGGATCAAAATCTCTGAGGAATATTTCCAGCACCTTGTTGAATCTATGCCATGACGATTTAAGGCAGTTCTGAAGGCAAACGGGGGGTCCAGCCCATTACTAGAAAGGTGTACCTAATAAAGTGGAGGGTGAATGTGTGTGTACATGCTTTGTTCTTCTTTTAATCAATATACTGTATGTGGAATCTCTGTTACTAATTAGTGTCTACATGTCTTTGTATTCCTTTAGGTTGATGTCAGACGGGTGATTCTGCTGCTTGGGATACGTCTTCAGTGGCAGGATTGCCTGTCTGTCCATATGAAATTGTTCCCTCCATAGCCAGATGTAGTAAGATGCCGCTCTGTCACTGGCCAGAACGCTGCTGAATCTCAATCTCCAACAATGAGAGTGACATCTTGCTGCCTCAGATACAGAGGGAGTGATTCTATAGGAACAGACAGACAGACTGCATCTTAGCAATCTTGCCGATGTCGATTTCGATAGGAATGCTATTGGCAGTCACCTGTCCTTCAATAAAAACTACTGAACAACAAAATAGGTATATCATTATATTTTTTTAAGATATAAAAAATGAATACAAAACCACTATACATTCTATTCAAATAAGGAATGACCCACTTGTTATTGGGACAAGTGATGGAAGTAAAATTAATAAAAATTGCACTTACATTTGCAGCACAAATAAAGTTGTGGCGGATGTGTGACTTTATTTGAATTTGGCTTCTATAATGAGCACCCGCAGTCAGTGAAGGTGAGATAGAAGACCAGCTGGATGTTTAATCCATATTTCAAATTTCAAACTATTATAATACACTATTAGGGCTCATGTACACTGCAGCTGATAAACTCACATTCAGGAGCTTTTCTGTCTTTTTTTCAGCAGCCCCTGAACTGTAATGTTTTCCTATGTATCCATGTACACTATATCATTTACAGTTGTTTACAGGCAGTTGAGTTTACAGTCGTTTTTTTGAATGCACCAAACTTGCGTTCAGGAATAGATTTTATCAGCGTTTCAAACGATTGTTAACACGTGTAAACGTGGCTAAACGCGTTTATAAGCGTTTGCGTTTAGAAGCATTTTTTAACTGTTCCATATCCAAATGCTGTCCAGAGCCTTTTTTCATCATCAAAAATGCATGCAAAGTATTTTCCATGTATTCAAATGGTCCTAGCACACCAGCGCAGTCAGTTCCAGGTTTTGCATGAAGGAAAAAAATGGTAGAACGTGCCGCATTATGCTCATGATGGGATCCATAGTGAATACAACCAGAAAAGACAGGTCATCTCAACACATACTGCTCTCTCTGCTTCTGCTTCTGCTCTCCATTCCTCTCAAAATGTCTGAAATAGTTAATTTTTTACATTTTCAGTGCATTCTGGACATTTTGGAAGGTCTCCTGAGGTTATCTTAAAAAAATGCTTCTAAACGCAAATGCGCTTAAACAAGCATAAATGCGGTATGCAAACGTGGCTAAACAGACGTTTTTTAACCTGCGTTTTCCAACAGTCAGTTTCCATTGTTCAGAAGTGTTTTCCAAATGTTCCATGTGCATGGAGCCTTAGAAGAATCCCCACAGATTCTTTGGGGGATAAAGGCACAGCATTAAACTGAGGAGCAAACTTACCAGTGATGTGTAGGGACTGGAGTGTATGTCATGGCAGGACTGGAATGGAGGCCAAGGTGGCAAATGCCTTCCAGGCCAGTTCTAACAATATAGGTTGAGCTGGTTCCCCATGTGGGCATACTTTGCTATTCAGACATTAGAGAACAGCTCACTGTCTAACCTTTAACCTAACTAAACTGGGTTATTTATCCAACTTTTATCATGGGAGCCCCTGGTGATTTCCAACCTCATATCCTTGCTTTGCGTAATGTTATCTGATCAGGCAGTTTAGTCAGCTTTGTGACTCTGTGGGGAACACTGAAACTGCCTGCAGTGTACCCTCTGTACCATCAATGGCTGATAGAACCAGGTGCCCTCTGCTCTCTGCTTCTAGGTGGAGGCTGTAGTGATCATGGATGACCATATTATTTCAGTGGTTACTTTAGTTAAATATTTTCATAGTATAACATAGTTACATTTTATTTTCCAATGTTGAGAATTATATATATTTTTAAGGCTGTGGCTGAAAATAGGGTGTAGTCAAGGATAAGTGTAGGTGAAAAGATTAGTATCAGTACAAAGGTATAATAAGATTTATCAATGACTATATAATGCCAGGGGCCTAACATTTTTTATATATTAAAAGGATTGTTTACTTGGAGCATTACACTGCATAGCTGTTGAAAGACCTAAAGTAGATTCATCAAAGGTTGCATAATCAGACTGCAGCATGTAAGGCCACCTTAAAGTGGTAGTAAACGCAGCCTTTTAAAAAAAAAACCTGCAAGACAATGGCATAATGTGCTAGTATGCATTGCGTACTAGCATATTATGAAGTACTTATTGTAGAATGAAGCCCTGCAGCCGTGTGCTGTTACCTCTGACAGAGCTTCCATCTTCACCCGGTTCTAGGCTCTTCATTTATAGAGTTATCAACAATGACCACATCTAAGCAAATATAGCATCAAGGGAGTCAATGCTACAATAATTTCTCTGCAGAAGGAGTATTGTCACCCTTTTAAGGAAAGTGCCTATCATAAGTGCCTAATGGATCTACTGGCAGGATCAACAGGTGTTTACAAATTGTTCCAGAAGGTACTTATAAAAAGAGAAAGCCTAGTCTTACTGGTATGGGTAACCTACATCACATACACTATATTGCCAAAATATTGGGCCAGCCCTCCAAGCCATTGGATTCAGGTCTTCCAACCACCTCCATGGCCACAGGTGTATAAAATCAAGCTAGGCATGCAGACTGCTTCTACAAACATATGTGAAAGAATGAGTCGCTCTCAGGATCTCAGTGAATTCAAGCATGGTACCGTGATAGGTTTCCACCTGTGCAATAAGTAATCTGTGAAATTTCCTTGCTACTAAATATTCCATGGTCAATTGTTAGTGGTAATATAACAAAGTGGAAGCAATTGGGAACAACAGTAACTCAGCCACAAAGTGGTAGGCCGTGTAAAATGACAGAGTGGGCTCAGCGCATGCTGAAGTGCGCAGAAGTCACCAACTGTCTGCAAAATCAATAGCTAAAGACCTCCAAACTTCGTGTGGCCTTCAGATTAGCACAACAACAGTGCATAGAGAGCTTCATGGAATGGGTTTCCATGACTGAGCAGCTGCATCCAAGTCTTACATCACCAAGTGCAATGCAAAGCGTTGGATGCAGTGGTGTAAAGCATGCCGCCAATGGACTCTACAGCAGTGGAGACGTGTTCTCTGGAGTAATGAATCATGCTTCTCTGTCTGGCAATCTGATGGACGTGTCTGGGTTTGGTGGTTGCCAGGTGAATGGTACTTACCTGATCTCACTGTGCCAAGTGTAAAGTTTGGTGGAGGGGGATTATGGTTTGGGGTTGTTTTTCAGGAGTTGGGCTTTGCCTCTTAGTTATAGTGAAGGGAACTCTTAAGGCGTCACCATACCAAGACATTTTATACAATTTCATGCTCCCAAATTTGTGGGAACAGTTTGGGGATGGCCCTGTTCCTGTTCCAACATGTCTGCACACCAGTGCACAAAGCAAAGTCCATAAAGACATGGATTCGCAAGTTTGGGGTGGAGGAACTTGACTGGCCTGCACAGAGTCCTGACCTTAACCCAATAGAACACTCTTGGGATGAATTAGAGCGAAGACTGTGAGCCAGGCCTTCTTGTTTAGTGCCTGACCTCACAAATGCGCTTCTGGAAGAATGGTCAAACCTTCCCATAGACACACTCCTAAACCTTGTGGACAACCTTTCCAGAAGAGTTGAAGCTGTTATAGCTGCAAACGGTGGGCCAACTCAATATTGAACCCTATGGACTAAGACTAGGATGTCATTAAAGTTCATGTGCGTGTAAAGGCAGGCATCCCAATAGTTTTGGCAATATAGTGTATATGATAATAGTTTTCTTTTGATAACAATTTTTGCATCTTGTAATTTCACTGTATGTACTTGTTATTTTTACTTTGTATACTAATTTTTAGAAGAACTTGCCTCTTCAGAAGTTAAGCCTTGTGCTTGGTTTCCTGGTCCCTGTGACTGGGGGGCCACATGGCTGGTTCTCTTTGGCATGTCACTTTGTGAAACTCTCTGGGAACTGTGTGTCCATCTTGCCTCTGTATTCTGATGTAAACAAGAAAAATGCTTATGAAATTCTTTTGAAACCTTTTAAAAGTGTAAATTTACTTCTTTTTTTTTTGTTAAGATAGCAGAACTTCTCACCTAGCCCCTAGTCACAAAATTGGATGCAAATTCAGCTTCTGTAAGTTAACAATGTTAATGTGCCAATTTTTATTTACATTCGTGACACCTGGGTTTGTAATCCTGAGCAGCCAACTGAAGCAGATTTGCACATGTCTGTTACTGAATTCAATACAAATGGCAACCACCCCAACCTGGCTGGTTGGTAAGTGAGCTGGGAATTTTTGTTTGTTGTTTTTTGACATGCGTCACTCTTCCATGTGCTCCTTGCAGCGAAGGCCAGTTATAGTTTGGGGCAGTTGCTGTTTGTTTGTACTGTTGGTGAGGAGAGTACTGGACACCTTCGCTACCATTGTGCTATTGCTGGGTGTCCAGTGCATCCCTATACCTTTAGGGAGGGGTTAGCTTCCTCCAGGCATACCTGCCCTTAATCTATCCATTATTATATACTGCATGTGCTTCAACTTTGAGATATGACAGCAGTAAACTGGGGTTCCATGAAGTGGCCCTGAAGCATACTAATATATTTGCAAATGTATGCAAACTAATCCCCTGGTTCTAACGTGAACTGTTAAGACAATGCGGTTTGCTGCTGGCTGCTAAGTGGGCTGTGAATTTTTCTTTGTTGTTGTTTGACCTACGACTGAATTACTACTGGAGATGAGATAAACGTTCATCAAGATGTGACAGATTTTCACTCATTACAGATATTTAATAAGGAGGTGGTCAGGCATTTTTCTTTCACAGTGCTACTTTAGAGCAGCCTTGCGCCAATTTATGAATCAAGCTGCCCAATTATAATACATGTCTTGCTGCCTTGTTTAGCCATGCCATTGTTTGTGACTAATAAAAGACTGCTGTGAGCATGTGAACTGCTGTATGAAGTAGTATGCACCACATTAACTCAGTAAATAGGCCTGTTTCAGATCCATCTGCACCACCCACATCAGTATTTATATCAGAATGAAATAGAAATTAGTACAGATCTGTCCACAACTAACAGAGGGAATACAGCAGTTTTCCATATAGAAAACTGCCAAAAAATCCTGCCAGGTGTGTCCTGTTATACAGGATGTGAGCAGACAACCCACATCCCTCTCTCTCTGCCCGTGTAGTGATTACACTACATGAGCTATGTAGAGTTACTAACTTTCCTCCTCCTGAATGAGGGGGGGGGGGGGACATCAGAGAGACTGGAGCATGCAGCTCCAGCTCTCTGTTCTCTGGGTTGCCTGTCATAGACACTGATCCCTCCTTTTGTTAATTAGGAGCAGTATCTACTCAGTTTTTTATGATTAGAAGAGTGGTGAGAGCTTGTGCTTGCACCACTCTATGTTAATTCTTCCCAATATGGTTGGAGTGCACCACATTCTTCATTGTATGCAAAATTGATACATGTCCCCTGTGCTATTTTAAAAAATGCAACACAAAGCGAATAACATATTTATAAAAATACATGTATGTGCATTCTCCCAGAAGATGAGCTAATATACCAGATTAAGTTCTGTTTTTTTCTTTTGATACTCACTACATTGGGAGACACATTTCTGTATCTTTCCTCTGCCGTGCGTCTGAGCTCATCTTGTCTGCTCCTGGCATTCTTAGAAGATCTCGGTGTGCTCATGCTGGAAGTTGGCTTCGATCCAGTTTTCTGCTGAATTCAAAACATGGTAGGTCACATTGCAGATCAGAGAAAATCTAAGTAAACAATTTAGAAAGCAAATGGATTAGAAGATCATTTCAAGGAGAGCCCCATTAACCTCCCTAGCGGTCTGATGATGTCAGTATTTCTGTGCTCAAAACGGTACATTTTTTTGCATGGAATTATGTATTTTTTTTTATTGTAGGCCTGTAATTTTTAGGAATAACTCACTGAAATCTGTCCGAACAAGAGACTAGTAAACATTCCGGGTATGTTGAAATTTGAAACACGAAATCATAAATTATAATTTAATAAATAATTATAAAAAATAATAATATAATAATAAATTTAATTCAATAATATAATCAAGCCAAAAACACTGAAATTTGAAATAGAGCGCCAAGTTCGCACATCACTGAGCAAAGTCGCAAAATCGTTTTCAGTGTCTGATGACGAATTTCCCCACAAATCATTATCACTCAATTCTGCAAGTGGTTCTAATTTACTATCGCTGTTCTCTAGCTGGTCTAAAACCGCTTTTGACCTAAAGGGACACTTTTTGGATGCCATGGACATTTCTCAGTTTCAAGGCAGAAAGAACAGTAAAAATGCAGGCAGGGCACAGGACAAAGCACTAGGGACAAAATGTATGTGAAATGGTTTGATACAGGAATGTTTTACTATGTGATTTTAGTGAATTTAGTGAATGTCACGTTTTACATTTTCAAATATCCCGCCAGTTCCATCCCCCGTACATCCTGACGTTGCAGGGGATGGAACCCAGAAGACAGATGCCGGCATCGGCCGGAGGACATTGCCGGGGACACTGCAGGAGGGACATCACGGGAGCGCAGGACAAGGTAAGTGCAGAAGGGATCCCGGAGCAACTCTGCAATGTATTCCCGAGTGTAGCTCGGGGTTACCGCTTGTGGTACTGAAACTTTACCCCGAGCTACACTCGGGAATACCGCCAGGGAGGTTAAAGGCAAAATCATTAGTAAATAAGGATGGAACTAGGGCCATAGCAAACAATGTGACTACTATGAGGCACAGAGAAGCCAGTACTATCTGTCTTCATGGGACACTTTTTTAATTTATATAGCTAAAAAAAGCCCAATTCCAGTCAGACTTTTTTTTTTATTTTGGATAGCATGGGTAGGAGTGGTAACACCTGTCAACTTAAAGCAGTAGTAAACCCAAAACCAAAAGTGTAATATTGCAGTTTACCAATATGTGGCTCCATTTGTTTTCTTTTTTTAGGCTTTTTTCCCTCTGTTTTCACATAGTGATCTGGCCTCCTGTATTAGAGTGCCCCCAATTCTGGATGTATGAACACAGAGACATAGCAGACAGCAACATTGATAATTTGGGGGTGGGGGGTGGTAGATGGACTAGCAGATTTAGATGCACTAACAAAATGAAGCCAAACCCCAGCTCACACTGCAGTTACAAAAGCAGTTAGAGCAACAGTTTTTTTTTCTTTTGGATTAAAGATTTTACAGTGTTGTGAAAAGGTATTTGCCCGCTTCCTGATTTTTTTTTTTTTGCGTATGTGTCACACTTAAATGATTCCAATCAGCAAACAGATTTTGATATTATGTAAAGATAACCCAAGTAAAACTTCCTGGCCCTATGTGAAGAAGTAATAACCCCCCCCTGCTAAATCTTGAATGAACTGTAATTAAGCACATTGTTTGCAAAGCTAAGGTAAATTTCACTTGCCATACCCAGACCTGATTGCTGCCAGACCTGATGAATCAAGAAATCACGTAACTAGAAACTGTCTGACAAAGTGAAGTATGCTAAAGGATCTAAAAAAGCAACACATCTTTCCTTGATCTAAAGAAATACAACAACAGATGAGAAACAAAGTAATTGACATTTATCAGTCTGGAAAGGGTTACAGAGCCATTTCTAAGGCTCTGGGACTCCAGCGAACCAAGGTGAGAGCCACTATCCACATATGGAGAAAAAACTTAGAATGGTAGTAAACCTTCCCAGGAGCTGCTGGCTTACCAAAAATTACTCCAAGAGCACAACAACGACTCATCCAGGAGGTCATAAAAGAGCCCAGAACAACATCTAAAGTACTGCAGGCCTCACTTGTCTCAGTTAAGGTCAGTGTTCATGATCAAACAATAAGAAAGACCTATAAATGTGTCTATAGACTGCGCTGCCAAAAATGTGAACCAAAATTACTTAACAATATGCCCCATGTGAAAATGCAAAAAAAATAGAAAAAAATTATATAAATGAACAACACATGAAAATACAAATAATGTCCAAAGTATCAGTAAGTCCCATCCAAATAATAGTTGCTTGAAAGCCAAAAGATAGGTGAACAGGTGCTGATGCCATTAGTAACAGAAAAAAAATGGTGAGCACTTCTAGGTGCTGCAGGGGACCCAACATGGATTTACACTCACCACAATGGATGGACCTTCTATTACTAGATAGGTCTCACTGCACCTTTTTTGCTTGGACCCAATGTGTGTCTTGTCACCAACTTGAATATTCACATGTACCAGGAATGTGATTTCTTTCCATGCAATACACCGCCACTCAAAAAACAGTATTAGGGAAAAGATTCATTGTGCAAAGTAGCTGACTTTATTAAATTATGTAAACTTAACAATTACACCGCACTCACATGTATATGTGCCTAGGGAGCGGTACCAGGTATATACAGTGCTTGTTAAGATGGCTGCCACCACCCCAAAATCAGAATCTGGCTTGTGCTCCAGGGATGGGATGTGATGTATCGGCTGGGGAACACTGCTTCAGCTACTGTAGTTTCGTCTGTTCTATGTTACCATAAAATAAGACTAAAACATTAAGCAATAACTAGTGCTGAGCATCCACTTACTGTTTTGCAGTATACTTAAATATGCCCTAAGCTGTCTTATATTGCACACTGTACCCTAGTGGGTGTCACTATTATTGCTTGCAAATGGATCACACAATACACATATACAACAAAAAACCATACTACAAAAATGGTTAAAAACATAATTAATATAATGTAAAAAATGCACATAAAATACTAAGTACTTTTAAAAATTCAAGACAACATGATCTAGGTAAGTGTTTTAACATGATGTTTCTATTTTCACCCAAAATGTATCATACATAAACATCTAAGCACACGCATACCATGTAAACACATGTGATTTTTGCTAAATGTTAATATAAAAATTACTAATGAAAGGTGAAGCCAATAAATGAGTCACTAATACATTATACACAAATGCATGTATCCATGCATGCCATTTAAACACATGTAGATTCTACAAAACCTTACAATGATTGGAGCCTACGTGATCCAGGTGAATATTTTGTCATGATGTTTTCTATTCTCCCCAATTAGTAATGCCTTACATATATAAGTCTGCATCCAGTGATGCATACTGACTAGTTCACATCTGGTCCCCAAAGAGTTAATTCAGCAGGGTATAAATCCAGCTTCCAAAATGGTGAACACTAGCTTCCTGAAGACGTCTAATTACAGACAAAACGAGTTGAAGCAGTGTTCCCCAGCCGATACATCACACCAAATCCCATCCCATTCCTGGATCGCAAGCCAGCTTCTGATATCGGGGCAGTGGCACCATCATAACAACAAGCGCTGTATGTACCTGGTGCCAGTCCCTAGGCACATATACATGTGAGTGCGGTGTAATTGTTAGGTTTATATGATTGAATAAAGTCGGCTGCTTTGCCCAATTAATCTTTTCCCTGATACTGTTTTTTGAGTGGCGGTGTATTGCATGAAAAGAAATTGCATTCCTGGTACATGTGAATGGTCAAGTTGGTGAAAAGACACACAGTGGGTCCAACCAAAATAGGCGCAGTGAGACCTATCTAATAATATAAGGTCCATCCATTGTGGTGAGTATAAATCCATGTGCGGTCACCGCACATGGAGCATGTGGAAGTGGTCACCGTTTATTTCTGTTACTAATAGAACCAGCACCTGTTCACCTATCTTTTGGCTTTCAAGAAACTATAATTTGAATGGAACTTACTGATACATTGGACATTATTTGTATTTTCTTGTGTTGTCCATTTATATAATTTTTTCCCCATTTTTTTTGCATTTTCACATGTGGAAAATTGTTAAGTAATTTTGGTTCACATTTTTGGCAGCGCAGTCTACAGGTGACACTCGAAAAATTAGAATATCGTGCAAAAGTTCATTTATTTCAGTAATGCAACTTAAAAGGTGAAACTAATATATGAGATAGACTCATTACATGCAAAGCAAGATAGTTCAAGCCGTGATTTGTCATAATTGTGATGATTATGGCTTACAGCTCATGATTATGGCTTACTGCCTCAATGCGGTGTGGCATGGAAGCTATCAACCTGTGGCACTGCTGAGGTGTAATCCCACGGTCATTGTTTTGGTGCTTTTGGCAGTGTGCCAAGTCCTGCTGGAAAATGAAGTCAGCATCCCCATAAAGCTCATCATGCGGAAGGAAGCATGAAGTGCTCCAAAATCTCCTGGTAGACGGCTGCGTTGACCCTGGACTTAATGAAGCACAGTGGACCAACACCAGCAGATGACATGGCTCCCCAAATCAACACAGACTGTGGAAACTTTACACTGGACTTCAAGCATCTTGCAGTGTGTGCCTCTCCATTCTGCCTCTCCATTCTTCCTCCATACTCTGGGTCCTTGGTTTCCAAATGAGATGCAAAAGTTGCTCTCATCAAAAAAGAGGACTTTGGACCACTGAGCAACAGACCAGGTCTGTTTTTCTTTAGCCCAGGTAAGACGTTTCTGATATTGTTTGTTGTTCAGGAGTGGCTTGACATTTGAAGCCCATGTCCAGGATCCGTCTGTGTGTGGTGGCTGTTGATGCACTGACTCCAGCCTCAGTTCACTCCTTGCGAAAGTCCCCAACACTTTTGAATGGCCTTTTCCTGACAATCCTCTCCAGGCTGCGGTCATCCCTGCTGCTTGTGCACCTTTTTCTTCCACACTTTTCCATAACTTTCTATTAATGTGCTTTGATACAGCACTTTGGGAACATCCAGCTTCTTTTGCAATTACCTTTTGAGGCTTTCCCTCCTTATGGAGGGTGTCAATGATGGTTTTCTGCACAACTGTCAGGTCAGCAGTCTTTCCCACGATTGTGATTCCTACTGAACCAGACTGAGAGACCATTTAAAGGCTCAGGAACCCTTTGCAGGTGTTATGGCTTAATTAGCTGAGTAGAGTGGGACGCTTTGAGCCTAGAATATTGCACCTTTTCACAATATTCTAATTTTCTGAGATTGTGGATTTGGGGTTTTCATGAGCTGTAAGCCATAATCACCACAATTATGACAAATCACGGCTTGAACTATCTTGCTTTGCATGTAATGAGTCTATCTCATATTAGTTTCACCTTTTAAGTTGCATTACTGAAATAAATTAAATTTTGCACGATATTCTAATTTTTGGAGTTTCACCTGTATATACACATTTATAGGGCTCACTAATGTGGATGTTAGACACATTTTGAAGACTGCAGCAGTTATGATCACACTCATCTGTGTTTCTTTATTTTAGTTTTTTTTTGTTTTGCCTGTGGCACAGAGTTTTCATCGTTATTTGTTTGCATACTAACAATAAAAAAGAGCCTGAGCAAAGATGGCATTCATGGGAGAGTTCCAAAGCGAAAGTCACTGCTGACCAAAAAGAACACAAGGCTCCTCTCACATTTGCCAAAAAACCTCTTAATAAACATCTTGGGCAACATCTTAGGTTTGGGCAAATATTCTGTGGACTGATGAGACAAGAGGTGAACTTTTCGGAAGGTGTGTGTCCCGTTACATCTGGTGTAAAACTAACACATCATTTCATAAAAAGAACATCATACCAAAAGTCCAGCATGGTGGAAGTAGTGCGAAGGTCTGGGGCTGCTTTACAGCTTCAGGACCTGGACCACTTGCCATAATTAATGGAACCATGAATTTTGCATGCTACCAGAAAATCCTGAAGGAGAATGTCCGGCCATCAGTGTGACCTCAAGCTCAAGTGCACTTGGGTTATGCAGCATGACAATGATCCAACACACACCAGCAAGTCCATCTCTGAATGGCTAAAAAAAAACAAAATTAAGCTTTAGGATGGCCTAGCCAAGTTCAGACTTAAATCTGACTGAGGTGCTGTGGCATGACCTTATGTGGCCGTTCATGCTTGAAAACCCTCCAATGTGGCTGAATTAAAACAATTCTGCAAAGAAGAGTAAGCCAGAATTCCTCCACAGTGATATGAAAGACTCATTGCCAGGTATCGCAAAAATGCTTGAATGTAGTTGAGGCCAAGGGTGGCCCAACCAATTATTCGGTTTAGGGGCAATTCATTTTCACATAGGGTCAGGATTTTATTGCTGTCTTTGTCCCCATGAGGAAGTTTTCTGCATTACTTCATGTCCAGGTGACTGGTGTCAGACACAGCAGAATGAATAAATCTCCTCTATGAGGACATGGACTACATTTAAGGTTCATGCAAAATAAAGAATGTACAGATTCTGAACAAGTAGTAAAAGTACCTTAAGGCAAGTCCTCATTTATCTCATCATCTACAAGCATTTGGAGAAATGCATTTTCAACTAATTTTACAATTAAATGTACAGTATGTTTTTCTATGAGTGTGTTTCTCTATGAGAACAGATCCTGCCATCCCTCCAATGTAAATACAACGTACATAGCAAGTGTTTCTAAACTGTTAGAAATTAGCTGAAGCCCAGATTTAGAGTCTATGTTGGGATCTTACAGAAAGAAAAAATATACATTCTAAGCAGCAAAGAAGTCAGAAGTCGCTTGTTGTAAAGCACTGTTACTGCTCAGCAAGAATATTTTTTATTACCCATAGTCTACAAAAAAGAAAGTAGCAGGTGACTGGGATTATTAGGGCACCATATCACACAACATATTCTTGAATTTTTTTTTTTTTTTTTTTTTTACAAAACTTTATTATTCCAAAGTTAAAACTCATCAACACAGGCCCAAAAATACACTGCTCAAAAAGGAACACTTTGAAAACACATCAGATCTCAATGGGGAAAAAATATAGCTGGATAGCCATACTGATATGGACTGGGTAATGTGTTAGGAAGGTAAGGATGCCCCATTGTTTGATGGAAATGAAAATTATCAACCTTACAGAGGACTGAATTCAAAGACACCACGAAAATCAAAGTGAAAACATGATGCAGCAGGCTAGTCCATTATGCTGAATTTTCATTGCAGCAACTCAAATGCTACTCAGTAGCTTGTTTGGCCCCCAGGTGCTTGTATGCATGCCTGACAATGTCGATGACAGATGGTATCCTGGGGTATTTCCTCCCAGATCTGGACCAGGACATCACTGAGCTCCTGAGAACAATGATATACCGCTCAGGCAAACAATCCAGATCAATGCACAACAGGTGCAGGCTCTGGCTCGCCACCACACACGATGCAATAAGA
The DNA here is from genome assembly GCF_062004578.1 of Staurois parvus. Taxonomy (NCBI): domain Eukaryota; kingdom Metazoa; phylum Chordata; class Amphibia; order Anura; family Ranidae; genus Staurois; species Staurois parvus. Next base: position 4,038,554 of record NW_028317982.1, read on the forward strand.
AGGGTCTATAGAACACACAAAACACCAGGACATGAACACAGGACCTGTTAACACATTTCACACGAACTCGTGCTTAATCATAACAAGCACGAGCATGATTAAACAAGAGATCGTGTGAAACATGTTAACAGGTCCTGTTTTCATGTCCTGGTGTTTTGTGTGTCCTATGGATTAATAAATACGCAGAATATTCATCTATCCTCTGGTGTGCGGCTGACCCTTCTTCCTACTGCATCACTGAGCTCCTGGACAGTCTGAGGTGCAACCTGGCAGCGTCTGATGGACCGAAACATGATATCCCAGAGGTGTTCTATTGGATTTGGGTCAGGCAAATGTGAGGGCCATTCAATGGTATCAATTCCTTCATCCTCCAAGAACTGCCTGCATACTCTCGACACATGAGGCCAGGCATTGTCATGCACCAGGAGGAACCCAGGACCCACTGCACCAGCGTAGGGTCCAAGGATTTCATCCTGACACTTAATGGCAGTCAGGGTGCCATAGTCTAGCCTGTAGAGGTCTGTGCGTCCCTCCATGGATATGCCACCCCAGACCATCACTAACCCACCACCAAAATGATCATGCTGAACGATGTTACAGGCAGCATAATGTTCTCAGTGGCTTCTCTAGATCCTTTCACGCCCGTCACATGTGCTCAGGGTGAACCTGCTCTCATCTGTGAAAAGCAAAGGGTGACAGTGGCAGGCATGTCTTTTCTGGTTTCAATGGCAAATGCCAATCGAGCTCTATGGTGCCGGGCAGTGAGCACAGGGCCCACTGGAGGATGTCAGGTCCTCAGGCCACCCTCATGAAGTCTGTTACTGATTATTTGGTCAGAGAGATTCACACCAGTGGCCTGATGGAGGTTATTTTGTAGGGCTCTGGCAGTGCTCAACCTGTTCCTCCTTGCACAAAGGAGCAGATACCGGTCCTGCTGATGGGTTAAGGACCTTCTATGGCCCTGTCCAGCTCTCCTAGAGTAACTGCCTGTCTCCTGGAATCTCCTCCATGCTCTTGAGACTGTGCTGGGAGACACAGAAAACCTTCTGGCACTGGCACATATTGATGTGCCATCCTGGAGGACTTGTAGTGTGCAGGTATCACCTCATGCTACCAGTAGTGACACTGACCCTAGCCAAATGCAAAACTAGTGAAAGACAGTCAGAAAAGAGGAGTAGGGAAAAAAATATCAGTGGTCTCCACCTGGAAAATCATTCCTGTTTTGGGGGTTGTCTCATTGTTGCCCATCTAGTGCAATTGTTGTTAACTGCATTAACACCAAAGCAGCTGAAACTGATTAACACCCCCCTCTGCTACTTAACTGACCAGATCAATATTCCAGGAGTTTACTTGACTTGATGCTATACTCTGATTAAAAAGTGTTCCGTTAATTTGCTTGAGCAGTGTAGTATACCCCACATATTAATGAAATCAAAAGCATCATGGATGCATCAAGCAAGCAATAATTCTTAAATACCCCACAAAAAAGGGAGTGAACCAGTACTTTTGAAACAATTTTATCATGCCCAAATGTCCAACGTATTTTGAGGCTTGATCAGGGGTAATCCGATGGACCTTTGTAGTAAAAATGAAAACTGCACATAAGTGCCCACACATAAGTATATCAACATCATAATGTGATATGTACAGTATATTTACCTACAAAACAGTAGAATAAGTAAATAACACACATAATATGCAAGGAAATGTCCATAGTCTGGGCACAGGTGCGCTTTAAAATCTGACACAAATTCTCATCAATGGGTACATAGAAAGCAATAAGAATCTGACATAATAAGGGATATTTACTAATGCTGGAGAGTGCACAACTAGGCCCATTTCTGCATAGAAACCAATCAGCTTCTAACCTCAGCTTGTTCAATTAAGCTTTGGCAATAAAACCTGGAAGCTGATTGGTTTCTATGCAGAAGTGAGCCTGATTTTGCACGCTCCAGCTTTAGTAAATAAACCCCAATTTGTCTGTGTTTGGGCTTTAACTATGAAAGTATGCAGAACAGGAATCCTTTTATGAAACTTTTTTTTTGGGTATTCAATGTAGTCATAAATTGAAATTGGTTTTATGCACAGAATTGTATATACACATCCTTCCCCTATATCTGTATATACATATCTATATTATATACACATATATATATATAGAAAACATAAATTATTTGAAGATCATCTTACAAAAATGTATATTAGTAAAAATATTTTTTCATTTAAATAGAAAATCTTTTCTGTGCAGCTATAGAGACGGGAAGGATTAAATGTCTGTTTGGTTTTATTTTGTCTGTGACTTCACTGAAGAGATTTATCCTCCTTATTTGTCCTTGTGACCATTGTCACCTGGACAGAACGTGATTTGAAATCCAAACTTTTAAGGATGTTTCCAGAACATGGAGTCCAAGAGGGGATTTGAGCAATTTAATCTTCAACAAAACCAGATAGAAAAATAACAAAAAATAAACATTACAACTGTTCTACTGATAGCCTACTCTGTCACAAAAAGTTTGGATTTCAGATAGTCTTTAACTACTGTTAAATAATTAAGGTTTCATCAAAGGTTTGGCATTTAAGAGACACAACTCATTTTCTGTAAAGCCAGTATTAGAGATAGTGGTATAAAAAAAAATCTTCAACATTATATATAAAATACAGTCATAAAAATATGGCACAGCAAGCAGTTAAAAGGGTAGACGTTACATGAAATATCCTTTCCTGTGTGCTATAATAATAACTCAAGACATGCACATGTTAAAAATACACTTTAAAAGAAAAAAGATAGAGGAGCCAGCCAACCACTTCCATCTTAACTTCTGATATTTGATGTAAAGTCAGTTTTAACCTTTTTACGGTTGCATATGTAATGTATACACAAAATGCAGAGATAGGTTTTATTAATATTTTTATATGATGCATGTTCCTCAGAGTCATGTTTCTTATTAGAAATTCTCAGATAGCAGGACCAACCCCAAAAAATTCCAATATTTAGTCCCAATGTTTAAAAAGGGGTCAAAATCTTTACCAAGTAATTATAGACCTGTTAGTTTAACTTCTATAGTTGGGAAGATACTGGAGAGTTTAATAAATGACCACATAGATGAGTTCTTGCTGGAAAACAAAAATAAAAAACAGACAGCATGGATTCATGAAAGACAGAAGTTGTCAAACAAATCTGATTTCTTTTTATGAGGAGGTAAGCAAAACTTGGACAGAGGGGTGGCGGTGGACGTGGTATACTTGGATTTTGCAAAAGCATTTTCACAGTTCCCCACACACGGCCAGGGGTGGACTGACAACTCATGGGGCCCCCGGGCAATAGGGGATCATGGGGCCCCTGTGTCCTTGCCCAAACTCAAAAAAGCCTATAAAAATGGTACCAGGGGCATCTCATGGGGCCCCCTACAGACCCTGGGCCCTTGGGCAGTGCCCAAGTTTCCAAATGTTCAGTCCACCCCTGCACACAGCTAATGTGTAAGGTAAAGTCTACAGGCTTGGGAAAATCCATATGGTCTAGGGTTGTCAGTGGTGTACCCCAAGGTTCAGTGTTGAGACTCTTACTTTTTAATATATTTATAAACGATATAGGGTCTGGGATTAAAAATACAATTTCAGTCTTTTCAGATGACACCAAGCTGTGCAGTGGAATAACGTCCTTACAGGATGTCTTCAATTTACAAGCCAACCTCAATGCACTGTTTAATTGGGCAACTATGTGGCTAATGAGGTTTAATGTTGATGAATGTAAGGTTATGCACTTGGGGGCTAAGAATATGCATGCATCATACATACTAGGGGGGGGGGGGTACAACTGGGGGAATCAATGGTGGAGAAGGATCTGGGAGTTCTGGTAGATCACAAGCTTAATAATGACATGCAATGCCAAGCTGCAGTTTCTAAAGTGAGCCAAATCCTCTCTTGTATTAAAAGAGGTATAGACTCCAGAGAGAGATATCATATTACCCCGGTACAAATCATTAGTAAGACCTCATCTGGAATATGCAGTTCAATTTTGGGCACCAATTCACAAAAAGAACATTGGGGAACTGGAGAAAGTACAGAGAAGTGCAACCAAACTGATAAGAGGCATGGAGGAGCTCAGCTATGAGGAAAGATTAGAGGAACTGAATTTATTCTCTTTTGAGAAGAGGAGATTAAGGGGGATATGATCACAATGTATAAATACATCAGTGGTTCATATAGTGAACTCGGTGTAGAGTTATTCACCCTGAGGTCATCACAGAGGACAAGGGGGCACTCTTTACGTCTGGATGAAAAGAGATTTAATCTCCAAACACGGAAAGGTTTCTTCACAGTAAGAGCTGTGAACATGTGGAATAGACTCCCTCAAGAGTTGGTTCTGGCCAACTCAGTTGATTACTTTAACAAAGGCCTGGATTCTTTCTTGGATATACAGAATATAACTGGATACTAACCATTATAGGTAGAGTTGATCCAGGGAATATCCGATTGCCTCTCGGGGGATCAGGAAGGAATTTTTTCCCCTGTCGGAGCAAATTACATCATGCTTCGCTGGGTTTTTTTTCCTTCATCTGGATCCACTGTGGGTATAGGATTATAACTTTTTTTTTTTTTAATGGTTGAACTGGACAGACTTTTGTCTTTTTTCAGCCAGACTAACTATGTAACTATGTAAAATATGTGATTGTGATCCACTTAATGCACAAAATCATATTAATGCATTTTACAAAAAACTATTTGTATCATTTGTACAACCTCATTATAATGGGCAGCACAGTGGCTAATGGTTAGCACTTCTGCCTGGCAATACTAGGGTCGTTGGTTCGAATCCCAGCCACGGCACCACCTGCCTGGAGTTTGCATGTTCTCCCTGTGCCTGCGTGGGTTTCCTCCTGGTACTCTGGTTTCCTCCCAAACTCCAAAGACATGCTGGTAGGTTTATTGGATCCTGTCTAAATTGGCCCTAGTATGTGTATGTGAGTTAGGGACCTTAGATTGTATGCTCCTTGAGGGTTAGGGACTGATGTGAATGTACAATATATATATATGTAAAGTGTTGCGTAAACTGACGGCACTATATAAGTACCTGAAATAAATAAATTATACACAGTATGTACATACAAGTTTGCCTGTTAGATTTATAAGCTGTGCTGCATAATGACTGAGCTTTACTGCTCTTCTTATCTTTAAAGTGTCCGTATAGAAACCACTAATGTAATCTTTTAGCCTTCCCTAATTATGCCTTTTTTAAAACATTCTAAAAAAATGACAATGGCCATAGGTACCATTTTTTAATCAGCAATCACATGAACGTTAGATTCCATCTTCTTCCCCCTGCTATAAGGGCTGAGGGTTAAGACTGAAAATGATGCTGAGTGGCATTACAGATCCCAGGAGCAACTGTCAGTCTACAGCCAGGGGCAGGCTTGTAGGCGTTACTGTCAGTGTAATCACTGGCTGACTAGGATTGTGGAAAGGATGTCGTGGAGCAGTTTGTGGTCTTGTAAGCCAAGAAGTACCCTTTAGGTTTGGTTTTCATGTCTATCCAGAAAGATCAAGTCACTGGCAGGATGAATATATATTTATTTAAACTATTAATAAAGGAATTTTAAGAAATAACTACAATATATTTTTTGCTTTTGGGTTTACAAACAATTTTAAGAATTCAAAAAGCCATCCTCCTCTATTTCTATATGCAGTCCCATGCATGCATATATCCTGGTACAATTTATGTTTTCCTTAGGCATGTACATGTGTGCATTCACGCAAGTACATGTGTATCTGGTATTATTCACATGCACAATAGACACCCTCTTCAATACATTAGATGTTTCAGCAGCCTCTGTGTTAGACTGGGTTTCCCATTCCCCCTTTTAGTGTCTCTTGGGGGTGTGCTTATTCAGTCCCAGGCTTCCCATTGCCAGCTCTGCATTGTTTGAAGCCTTGAATGAACTATTAATCAAAATAAGCACCAAAGGAAGGGGGGAACCACACAGGTTTTCTCCTTGATATCATGCCCTTAACTGTTTAACTGCCACACTCAACATTAATCAGATTTTAGTTTTACTGTCTTTATTTGCTGTGTTCAAATTTAATCTGCATTGTTTATAAATGGTTTCTTTGGCATAAAGTTTACATGTTTGGTTTGAGATATTTTCAGATTATATTTTGCCTTAATGTGTTTGGGAAAGTTATAAAATAAAAACAATTCTTAATACATTTTTTCCTTCATAATAAATGTAATAAAAGAATTTGAAAAACTGTTAAAAATATGCATGTTTTCTGTTTCCACAGTTATAGGTAAAACATTTTATTATATTTCATATATTTAGTGTTCAAAAAAGTGTATATTTAATATAGCTGTTTGCCTGGTTACAGCTAAACAATTTGATTATATTTCATTTATTTAGAGCAGGGGTGCTCAACCTTTTGAAAAGCAAGGGCTACTTAACTGATTTTGTAAGTGGTCGTGGGCCACAATGAAATGAAATGGTTCAGAATTTTGTAATTTTTTTTTGTTTTGAATAGCATAAGGAACATTTTCCCCCTGCAGCTGCTGTGGGTTATAGGTAAGTTATAGGCAAATAATTTGATTATATTTAATTTATTTAGTGTAAAAAAAGTTTATACTTAAAATAGCTGTGGGTTCTGGCATGAAAAAACAAAACTTTTTTTCTTTATTCCACCTTTAGCACCTATTGAGTCTTAAGGCTCAAATCACAAATCTTTAACATAAAGGATAAGGTTACTTAATTTAGTCATGTGACTTTAATTTTCAAATCTCATTGGACCAAAAATAGCTTTCCCCGTATACTTTCCCAGTATGTTAGTTTTGTGAATCGGGCCTCAAATGTCCTGTAAATTAGGCAATGGAAGGCAGGGGGGTCTTACTGTTGGGTCCTGCTAGGGCATCGTTTGGTCTTAAATTGTCCATGATTGTTTGACTTGGCAATCTGGCCACCTGCCTGCCTTGGCCTTGCATTTTAGATTGGTGTTTCTCAACACCTGTCCCCTGGGATTGAATGCTGCCAATCTGACTATTCCCTTTGACTCAGTAATCTACTTTTTTCATATTTTCTTCCATTTGTCCATAAATTATAGCCTCCTCATAAAATCTGAGCACATCTGTCTGGTAGGTGCCTCTTAAGGCAGAAGGGGTCTGCTTAATGAAAAAAAATTATTAGAGCAGCTGTAATATCTGAACCCGATTTAAGTGTATTTTACACAAATTTATGGGTCAGCTGAGACTCATAAGGAGTTACTAAACACAATGCAGTCTGCCAGCTGGCACCAAGGATGCTGATTGAATCCCAAATATAGATAACTAGACATAGACTCTGGAATTGGAAAAGCATTTTAAACAAATGACATAAGAAACAAGTGAAATAAAAAAAATGCAATAAGAACTATAACTATGTATTCCCTAAAATAAACTGCATTATCTCTGCTACAAGAGCAGGGTTAGAGGAGACAGACACCCCCCGTGTTTGCTATGTATTTTGCTCCACTTTATCCTTGAACCTTTCCAGTTTCTTTTTTCCCACTTTAAACACTGCCCTTGGTTTGTTTTTGGTATGTACAAAAAAAAAAAAAAAAAACAACGATACCTCGAGCAAGCATACAATTTGCAATATGTTTATCTGTTTTTGACACAACCAAACTAATTTTATGAGTTCAGTCTTTCATTGTATGGCATAAAACAAAGAATGGCAACTCTGCTGACATAGTAAATGAAATTTATTAAGTAGTACTTGAAGTTTAATTCCTAATAAACAAACCGATTAATCATGCACAGCTTTATCATTATTTTCTACAACATTTACAACAAAATATATAGTAGTTTCATATAAAACTGCAAACGATCACTTTCATAATAAAACATCATATCAATTATATTTTCATTGGTTTCCTTAGAAGAATAATGTTAAATAGAAATGGCAGGTGGGGGAAGGCATCTGTGTACTAACAGCATTAACCTTTTCACTATCGGTCCCTGATTTCCACTTTTACTTCAAGTAGCCAGACCATTTTTGCTATTTTTACAGTGTTTCATTATTTTTTACTTACAGCTTAAAAATGTTTTTTAAAATACCTCCCAAACCCAAAATATATTTTCTGAAAGGATAGGACTCACAGTATGAAAGCTAGTGCTGCTGATTTTGCACATCTTGCAATAGTTGCGCAAATGTTTATAAATGTTTATAAAAACAATATTTTTTTTACAAATACACTAAAAATATTATTAGTGCACAAACACAACATAACTTACACAATTTACACAAAATCTAAATTATAATACTGTATTGAGTTGATAAATTACAAGTATTTAAGTTGTGCTTTTTGCAAAGCTGTAAAAATCAAAGATAAGAAAAAACTGTAAATAAGTAACTTACTGTAAAATCTTGAATAAGGCTGCAGTCGATCAGCAACAACACATAAAAAACAAGAAGTTTTTTATTTTTATATGAAACCCTTAGGTGGAGCTCTTAGATTTGTTTTCATATTGTATAGTTTTTCCTTATCTCCTGTTGTTTACATAGTAGCTCAAAATGAAATCAATACAAACAAGTCAAGGAGTGACTCCTCCCCTTCTCATCCCTCCCATTCAGATAGAGCAGGGGTTTGCAAACTTTCTGTGGCCCTTTCCTAGCCTTTGTCCGGCCCTTGGGGCACTATTCCTCCCAATGATATGAGGTACTATTCCTCCCACTGACACCAACAAAGGGACACTATTTCTTACACTGGTACCAATGATGGGGCACTATTCCTCCCATTAATACCAATGATGGGTATTAATGGTATTAATGGGAGGAATAGTACCCCATGTTTATTTTCACTGATGCTGGGCCCGGAACATTCTCTACCCCCACTGGTCACAATCCGGCCCTCTTAAAGTTTGAAGGACAGTAAACTGGCCCTTTGTTTGAAATGTTTGGAGACCCCTGAGATAGAGTATGGAGATAAAGTATGTAGTTGCAAACAAATACAGACAGTCTGAAAGAAAACACCTTATACCCTGCCCTCTTTAAAAATCTGTGAATGCAATGTCATGTGTGTGCCCTGTATTAAATATTTAAAGTGATTCTAAAGGTTTATTTTGTTTTTTTTTAAGAAAAAATAACAAACATGTCTATACTTGTGTGTGCAGTGTTTTTGCACAGAGCAGCCTGGATCCTCCTCTTCTCGGGTCCCCCACAGGCTCTCCTGGCTCCTCCTTCCTGGTGGGTGCCCCCACAGCAAGCACCCATGCTTTGTGTATCCATTCACACATGGAGCCGCGGCTCAGCCTGTCCCCTCCAACTTCTCACTGACTCACTGGCTGTGATTGACAACAGTGGGAACCAATAGCTCCCACTTCTGTCTCAGCCAATCAGAAAAGGGAGTCCAGGGATAGCCGAGACTCCAGTGCACATAGCTGGATCGAGAGGGGGCTTAAGTATTAGGGGGGCTGGGGGGGATGCTGCACAGAGGTTTTTTACCTTCATGCGTAGAATGCATGAAGGTAAAAAACCTTGAGCCGCTAGAACCACTTTAATTGTAAAACAGAGAATTATATAAAAAAAAACAGATACAAATTCAGTTCAGAAACTTATATGCCTAAACATATGTGAATTAAAAAGAAGGGAAAAAAAATACCACAAACCATTATAGACTTCCAAGAATGTAGCTCATATGCATGCATAAATGTAACTTATATGGAAGAAGGTAGCAAAACCCTTCTAAGCTGCATTACAAAAGTGCAAACCAGAATGCCATGGAATCTTATCATTATTGTCAGCTATAATTGCAAATTCCTTATACCATATAACAAAACTTGGAGTACAAAAGCTGCTTATCGACAATAGACACATTGTAATGTTTTTCAAGGATGTAAAGCGAGAAGAAAGGTTTATCAAGCACAGCTATGTATTATGCTTCACTTTATTCTCCATCACTTTATCATTCCCAGCTCTGCTGAAAAGAAGCCTGTAATTTATAGAAATCAGTGAGTTATCAACACTTGAATCAACTCCTCTTTTTGTAAAGTAAATATAAAATATTGCATAGGAACATTTTCTATTTTTGTATGCAAACATTAGATGGAGCTCTTGGCTTCTTCTTGCTTATGTTACAGTTTTCTTTACCTTTGTTGTTTACAAAGCTTAGTAGCTTTGTAACTTCTCGTGCTTAGAAGGTAGCTAAACCCTACTAAGCTACATTACAAAAGTGTAAAACAGGGTGCCATGGAATCTTATCATTATTGTCAGCTATAATTGCAAATGCCTCATACATTATAGAGCAACTTGGGAGTTTAAAAGCTGCTCATCAAGAACAGACAAATTGTAATGTTTTTTCCAGGGATGTAAAGTAAGAAGGATTATCAAATCAAGCCCCAATTTTTCCCAAGTAAAAGGCAATGTCTTCCATGAGGCAAGAGGAGACTCTTATTATGGTCTCAGGGCTATCTATTGTCTCTTACCTTAGGCCAGTGGTGGTCAGCTGGAGAATTATAGAGGGCCTCAAGCGTGGCCCCCAACACTTCCAGTGGGCTGCACAATAGAAGCATTATTTTGCATCTTAACGCTGAAAATTTTGGTGTGACTGCACTTTTTGCAGTGTATTGCAATGCATACCGAATCATTGGCTGCAATAAAAAACCCCAACATTGGTGTTAGTACTATTACAATTAACACACATTGGTGGTCAGTGGCAGTGAAAGTTAACCCCACCCAACCATGCTTTGATGGTCAGTGACCGTTAACCCCCTATCCCCCCACATTGGTGGGGTTTATGACAATTTAACTCTCACTTTCCTCCTGTATTGGCGATCATGACATTAAAAGTTAACCCCTTCCCCCTCTGCATTAGTGGTCATGGCAATGAAAAGTAACCCCCCTCCCCCATTGGTATTCATGACAGCAAAAGTGTTAACCCCTCCATTCCCCACCCTCATTATGCTTATTACGGCATTGAAAGTGTTAACCCCTTGTATTCATGTTCATAGCAATGATGTGATCATTGATGTGATCATCCATCACAGGCTTCCACACTGTTCCCTCTCTCTCACCAGGCTGGGATTTGATTGTACTGAGAGCTGAGATAAATCTGCCCACAGTAAGTCTCTCTTTCAGTGTTGGGTGTAATCTGACTGGTGCCCGGTAGCCCGCAGGCTGTACATAGCGGGCCGATGGCCCATATGCAATCCGTGTGTTGGGCACCAGGGCCTTAGAAGCTATTTCCCATTTGTCTGCAGCTACAGAACAGTTGTGACCATCTGTGGGTGAGGCTTAGAATCTGTTGTCAAGACTTAAAATATATGTTGGGGCAAAAAAAAAATATTCAGTACCTCTAGTAACACAGGCACATTACCCCACATTTTTTACCTTTAAATATGCAAGTAAAGAAAACTAACTGTTATTCTGCCAGACATCAATTGTGTTCCTAACTTCCCATTTGAGAAGACAACACTGTTACTCTGTTACACTAAAATTCCAACCAGGGTTGTCAGCTCTGTCTGCTGCTTTACAAAACTCCATCTATTCCCACTCATCTCTGTGCCCACACCATGTGCATATATGATTTATTTCTCAGCAAAAAATACTGCCACCTTGACTCCCAGCATCCACATGCTATGTGTAGGGAAAGGGCTTTTGGGAAATGTAGTTTCAGGGCATGTCTGAATTAACCACTTGAAGACCGCAATACGTATATAAATGTTGAAGTTTTCAAGTGGTTTACAGGGGTTAAGGCTGAAGATATCAGCCATAACCCCAGTATATTTTTTCTCAGCCGACGACCAGATTTCTAATGAAAGTGGTCCAAACAGCTCATTAGCCAGTAAAATGCTTTGCGTAGTGGCGAGATGTCCCCTCCCCCCTCTTGCGCTGCTCATTGAAGTTTATTGGGCTTACAGTTAAAACTGGTATGTCTGAAAAAAGATACGATGGTGCAGTTAGCTGCACCTAGAGGAGATAAGAGACTCTATTGTCTCTGATCACCTCTATGGCGTTGGAAGACCAGAGCAATGTCATGACATCACATCCAGTCTGGGCCAGATGTAAACTATTTTTTTCTTTGTTAACTGCTTCCCCGCCGCACTATAGTAGAACTACTGCTACAGGGTGGCAGGGCTGTGCAAAATCATGTACTGTGTATATATATATATATATATATATATGTGTGTGTGTTTTGCATTTCCGAGTAGGGGGCTCGCTTGCGTGCGCCGCCCTACCTGTGCCTCCATTGGTGGCTAGGCATGTCAATCACTGGGTTCTGGCCAGAGATTCCCCAGCGGCACCCGGCAATCATGAAGCAACACTGACAGGGGAGAGACCTGTGTGTAAACAACACAGGTCTCTCTCCTGCCAGCAAGCACATGCTGCTGTGTATTTCAGAGAAATACACAGCAGCATGTCTCCATAGTAAAACACACACAGCACATGATGTAACACAACACACGGTTAACCCTTTGATCACCCCAGGTGTTAACTCCTTCCTGCCCAGTGTCATTAGTACAGCATCAGTGCTTTTTATTAGCACTAATCACTGTATTAGTGTCATTGGGGATGTCAGTGGCAGTCAGTTTCCCCCCAGTGTCAGAATGCCCTCCGCAGTCCCACTATAAGTCGCTGATCGCTGCCATTACTAGAATAAAAAAAAAAATTCCAATATATATATACTACCATTTGTAAATGCTATACCTTTCACGTAAACCAGTTAATGTACATGTGTTGGGATTTTTTTCTAGCAGACGTGTAGCAGAATACATTTTGGCCTAAAGTTATGAAGAAATTAGATTTTTTACATTTTGTTACTGGATAAGTTTTATAGCAAAAAGTAAAAAATATTATTTGTTTTTTTCAAAACTGTCGGTCTTTTTTTGTTTATAGCGCAAAAAATAAAAAACACAATACCACTGAAAGAAAGCTCTATTTGTGGGAAAAAAGGACATAAAAATGTCATTGTGTACAGCTTTGCATGACCGCGCAATTGTCAGTTAAAGTAACGCAGCACTGGAGGGCAAGTGGTTAAAGGAAAAGATCAAAAACATTTTTTTTTTATCTTTTGCTTTTGAAAGTAAAAGAGAGATCTGGGGTCTTTTTGACCCCAGATCTCTCCTTAAAGAGGACCTGTCTTGTTTATTTCTATATACAAAAAAAAATAAAGGAACAGTGTAAAAATAAAATAAATAAGAAAAAAAAATGTTAACGCGTCCCCATCCCTCCGTGTTTACGCGCAGAAGTAAACGCATACCTAAGTCGTGCACCGAAATGTAAACTGTTCGCAGAACACATGTGAGGTATCGCTGCAAACATTACAGCGAGAGCAATAGTTCTAGCACTAGACCTCCTCTGTAACTGTAAACAGATAACATAAAATTTTTTAAAGCGTCACCTATGGAGATTTTTTAAGTACCACAGTTTGTCGCCATTCCATGAGCGCACGCAATTTTAAAGCAGGACATGTTCGGTATCTATTTACTTGCCACAACATCCCCTTGCATATTTTACAAAAAAATTGGTTATATATTGTGTTTTCACAAAAAAGAAAAAGAAAGCGCCAATCAATAATATCAATCCTATAAAGCAGCAAACCTCTAACCCAAATATTGGTGTAAAATAAAAAATCAAAAAAATCGGAATGCGCTAAATTATATCAAAAATTCATATGTTGTGCAAAAAAGTCCAAACACCATAAATTCAACATATGAAAAAATCCCCAGTGAAACAATCCATAAATTATTATTAGTGCAACTAATAATGCACTAATTGCACTAATAATAATTTATGGATTGTTTCACTGGGGATTTTTTCATATGTTGAATTTATGGTGTTTGGACTTTTTTGCACAACATATGAATTTTTGATATAATTTAGCGCATTCCAATTTTTTTGATTTTTTATATATTGTGTTTTGTTTTTCTTTTTTTATACATTAAAGTGTATTGTTTTCCAAAAAAAATGCATTTGAAAAACTGCTGTGCAAATACCATATGACATCAAAAAATTGCAGGGTCTTTGCTAAAAATATATATATAATGTTTAAGGGTTATGAGTTATTTTCTAACAATAAATACTGATTTAAACTTGAAAACAAAATGTGACAGAAAATGCTTGGTCTTCAAGTATAGGATCTGAGCTCTTAGCAGCTGCCCCTACAAGAATTGTAACCACTCGGTGATGATGTTGCAGGGAATAATTATAACTGTTTCTCACTACAGAGACAAGGTCAAAATAAAATAATACTGGGACATACTCTAGATGGGGAGAGGGAGGTTTGGGGGTACATTTGGGTAGTGCCCAAACATACACTTTTGTGGTGCTGGCATTTACAATGATATTGCTTTACATGAACATTAAGAGCCTTATCAGAACCACATATCTGCAAATGATTGTTAATCCTACTACATTTGTTGCTACACCACTAAACCTTTTGTCTAATGGAAAAATAATTTAAAGTGTTTACATTTAAAAGTTCTACAATTTTTTTTTTCTCAATTATCCACTGTCATCTCTTTTACTTGTTAAGGTATGCACCATATTTTCCTGTGACACCTTCTTAAACCAATGATTATTATATCATTAAAATGAAGGGTTTTTAAGGCCTATAATGTCTTTGATGGATGGGGAGCAGTTGTCTGCCTTTGATGACCTTCTATGAAAGGTGATATGGTGGTTGTCACAGAGTGATAAGAGTCCGATAGAGATGGAATGAATGAAATGATTGTGTTCATTACACTAACTCTCATTGATAGCTGCTGGCTCTCGGGTACATGTTTAATGTATGGAGCAAGACTCATCAGGAAAGTAATATGTTCATCCTGAGGGTATATGCCCTCCTGCTTGTTCAGTAGATCTTGTAATAGATGAATGACAGTTTCATAACCTTGTTTCTTCTCTTGCTTATACAATGACATTGGTTCAGATATCAGATGGGTAGTAGTGGCTGTGGAAGCCTCTTGCATACTTATTCCAGAACCCTTTTTTTGTCTTTCAGGTTTCTTGGGTATATGTTTTGATGTCTTGCATGTGGTAGTATAGGGAGCATGTTGTTTTGTGAAAGCCTGAGCATCCTCTTTTTGCCCCACTTGATCTTCAGTTTTCTTAGGCACATACTTGGATATCTTTTGAAAGGCAGAAGTCATGGCATGCTGTCTTGTGGATGTCATTGAATCCCCTGTTTGCTCAACCTGCTCTTCGGTTTTCAAAGGAATATATTGAGATACTTTGCACGTAGAGTGAGCTGTGACATGCTGTCTTGTAGATGCCCCAGCATTTACTATTTTCTCCAACTGCTCTTTATTTTTCATGGGTACATTTTCAGATACTGTAGCTTTCTTACTTACATTTTCTGAAATTTTGTTTGGAATGGTGAGTTTTACATGACGTTCTGAGGATGTGTCAAGGTTCTCATTCAGAACGATCTCTTTCTCCATGCCTTTACTTTCATCGAGATCATTGTCTGAATTGGTTCTATTTGATGAAGCAGTTAAGTACTTCTCTGTCCTATAATTGAATGTAACATACTGTATTAATTAATTTAGTTTAATTTACTGGTGTTTACCCTCCCCCCCCCATTTCCTTTAGCTTTTTTTTGGTTTAATTGAACATATGTGTTGAGAAAATCCAATACTACAGAACATATACTATACACACACAATTCTCCTCCTCCTTAATGCCCAAAGTGACAGTTAAAGTTGCTGTCCAAGGATACATGTTTTAAAAATTTAAAGTGGAATTTTCGTCAGAAAAGGAAGTTCTGCTAGCCCACTTCAGGATGGCCCTGTTTGCAGGTATAACTATGTAAAACATTAAAAATAAGTGCCTATACTGTTTAACCCCCTTTACCCCGGTGCCTCTCAGCCCTTAAAGGGTTTCTGACACTGGGAGGTGGGGGCGGGATTTAGGGTCATGGGACCACCATGATTGTCTGTCATGGCAGTCACATGATCGCAAGGAGAGATTGGGACCTTTCCGTGGGACACCAAAACATGTACTGGGAGTGCACAGGTCACGCGCTCTCAGCCCATGTTTGTTTACAAATGGTACGCAAATATGCGGCCACTCGGCATCAAGGGCCAGCCGCCGAGAGGCTGCATATTTGCGTACCATCGGCGTGAAGAGGTTAAAATCCAGTAATACACTGTCTCACCCTGCTCTGTATATTCATCACTTACTTTTTATTTTTTAATTAAACCCTCCTATCCTTTACAACCAAGGAAGAAACTGCCATGGTGATGCACATGTGATTAGTTATGACACCAGCCATTTGATGGTTTGACAGTTTGGGTGAGGATACAAGCAAATGTGACAGTTAGCAATCCTGGCATTCCAGGAATGCATCGATGGGTTTAGTTCTGCCTTATGATTTCCTGCAGGGGCTCTGGGCTTTAGCAAAATGGCAGCCTCTAGCAAGAAGAAACAGGAACAATGTTGGAGGCAAGTTACATCACACACTAATTTTGGTTGCATAATTATTAATGTGGAATGTATTCTCCTTGCTAAAGAACATCATTTTGTATCAAGTTGTTATGGGTAAAGTTCTACTTTAAAGTGGAGCTTTAACCATAGCAACTTCATAAAAAAATAATTTTCTGACTAATTTTCTACTTTAAGCAAGGGCTCAGAAAATATTATTTATGCAGTTCTTATACTTGTAGATGTACCTGGCTCCTTTCACTGTTGTAGTGACCTCATTTCCTGTTGAGGAGACCTGTCACCCCAGCTGGTTGGCTGGTGACTAGTCTCCGTGATGGCTCCCCACAAGTTCTGCACAAGTATCTCATCTAGGTCAGATAGCCCTGCAGACTGTTCTTAAGAGTGCTACTGGAAGCTGGATAAGGCCAGTTGATAATGTCACACTGACGGCAGTGAAGCTGTTCTCCAGACAGAAGGCAAGTATGTGAAATATAATAAATTAGAGCTGTCTAGCGGGGTGAGAGGAAGGCTAGCCTTGATGAAAGAACACTATTACCCCCTGAAATGTTTTAGCTGTGTTATTCCATGTTATCGTGTTTAAGAATTAACGAAGTATGTCTCCTGTGGATCACAAGAGTGCAGTTCATTCTGCACTCCTGTGACCCATTTTCAGCTGACAGAGGGCTGATGCCTGCTCTTGGCTGGCGTTACTCAGATGGTCCAGACTGGGGAAAGATCCTAACTTCAAAGTCTGGAGTGGCACCTGGCTCGGCCTGTCATTGATCTGCTTACAGCCTGATCGCTGAGTTCTCATGCTTAGAGCCAGCGGGGGACCTAGGTAAGTATGATTTAGGGAAAAAATCCAAACCCCTATTTCTCTTTTAAAAGGCTTTCATTTTTTAACTCCAAGACCAGAGGTGTGGCACTCTCATGGCCTGATGACCAAGATGCTCTATTAATATGTAGACACAGTGGATTGATTGGAGCTCATGTACTGCTTTTAAATTTAAAAAGTACATTTTTGTGTATTATGACATGTCAAGAATTTATTAATGCCGATATATAAATTTACAGATAAATACACTTTAATGGACACCTATATTGAGAGAAACACAAGGGCTTTTTCTTGTTGACCATCTTCTGTAATAATTGACTAGCTGTCAAGCCAGTCCAGTCACCTACATTCATTCTAAGTCACTGACCTAGAAAAAGCATGCAGTATGGACGGTCAGAGCAAAGACAGAACTCCTGATCTGCATGCTTGTTCTAGGTCATTAACTCAGAAAGTAGGCAGAACAAGTTTAACGAGCCACTTACAGCACCTTCTAGAGGAAAATCTATAGTAGATTGTAAATCTGATGTAAATTTACACTACAATACAAATTCAACAACCTCTATGCCTAAAGTAAAACTAAACTCGACATTTTTATAAAATAAAATAAATGCAATATGGTTTCTGAGTTGTTAAAGACCTTTTTCGTTTTTTTGGTATGTTTTCTAATGACCATTTTCTCAACGAGTATATAATAATCTATGTATTGGAGCTTACATGTCAAATGCTACTACCGATCCCCATATTTGATCCTGTATCTTCTCAATAAGCACTCATTTGAATAAAATAAATGCAATATGTCTGAATATAACTAGAATGTACAGTACCTGCTCAATGCTCTATCTACCTCCCCACCTAGCCTCCCTCCCACTATAACCCCTTCAACTCTCCCCTCCTCTGACCTCGCAACCGCCCTGCCCCCCACCACACCTAACATCCCGCACACTATAACCTCCCCAACACTTCGCTCCTTCAGCCTTGCTACCACTGAGGAGGTCACTAAGGTCTTCTCAGAAGCCCGCTTCCCCCCCCCCTAGTGGCAGCACTTCCTATACCAAAAAGTACTGAGCATGTTTCTTTGCTTCATCTATTTGTCTATCTTGTACTTACGTTATCATCTTAATTAAGGGAGCAGACTTTTTTTCAGTTTTTTGTGCTTTCAGTTGACTTTTGAGGTCTTCTTTTACAGTACACCATTTTGTTTTTAAATCTGTAACTAAAGTAAAATATTGAAAAAGAACATTTTTAACATTTGCTCAAGAATCTCTGAATATATTTATGGTTTGTAGTCGGGTAATATAACCTTCTATTTATTTACTGTTTACCGTACAATCAACGTGCGTTTGTGCCCATGTCCCTTTTAGGGAGTACTCCTCTTATCATAAACATACATTTATAATACAGTGAGTGGAATCTACTAAGACTGGAGCAGGCAGTCTCTGGAGCAGCTATGCATAGTAACCAATCAGCTTCTAGCTTTTATTTTCAAAGCTTAACTGAACAAGCTGAAAGCTGATCGGTTATTATGCACAGCTGTTCCTGATTCTGTCTGCCCCAGTTTTAGTACATTCTCTTCAATATATCAAGATATTATTCATATTTTTTAATGACTGTGCTAAGCTACCTTTTTATCTACTTGCCTGAAGAGCTTACACTTATAATGAGAAAAAACACCTGTAGCAGTCTGTGTAATATTAAGCCATACAAGTACATTTGCTACCAAGGCCAAATATTTCCTTTTTCCTAGCTTGGTGTCCCAGGCTGCTGGGACACAATTGCCTTATTTCTTTAACTCATTCATCTTTTAACTGTAGTGCTGGCATCTTCCCTGCCATGCCTAGTACCTGTTTAAAACTGTTTGGAGATCTACTTATGTGATGCAGACACAATAAACACAATAAAGATACAATAGCTTGTTCCACTTCTACTCATCAGAGAAAATGTGTGTGGAGATACCTGTGGGAGGCAGCAGTTAGACTTTTTGCTGTTTCCCTCGGCAGGTCACCATAGCCAGGTCTGCATTACATGAGGCACATTCCTGTACGCCCCTTTCAGGAGAGTAGGAGACTTCCAATGATGAGCCAGGAGGGCCATATATAAAGCAGAGGGGAACATTACACTCACATCTTCAAAATGTAGACCTCTCTCACCATGCTAAACGTTTTGAGGCTCCACATTTTAGTCAGTGTGCCCAAGCTATGTCTGTCGGGTTCTTTAAAGGATGCATAGGGTTTTCTAACATATGGTATCTGAGACTAAACCACGTCCTTCTGCAGAGATGGATTGACTTTCATTCCAGAGCCTCACTGCTCATCTCATGAGGCTTCCTCTTATCTTCTTAGGGAGTCCAGTCTTGTTTGAGGCACTAGGCATGAGAGGCATCTTGTCCTCTCTCAGTGAAACTATTTTTGTATCATTGTCACACACTTTATTTCTTACCCCTTATTTCTTCCCTGACAACCAACACTGAATCATCTGCATCCTCAGGAGCTTTACTCAGTGGCCCAATGTCCAAAAGCCTGGGGCAGACAAAGTCAATTTGCAGGCCTAATGGTTTCACACAACAAGGAGAATATTGAGAATAATGTTACTTCCCCTGGCTAATTCCCCCAAAAAATCACATTCACATCTTAGCAACTGGTGCCTTTTCACTGATTGGGGACATTTTGACAAACTTTTATTTTGGCAATTCCCACATCATGCTGTAGTGTGCAGAGAGCTCTCCAATTCCCTCATATAACCCAGGTCATTTGCAGCCCTGGAAACATCCCACTATACATGCTTACTTTGACAGGCTGCTCTTTTCTCTACTTTTGTCAGCAAATCTGACAGTTGAATTTCTAAAACGACCCTGCCAGACATGAATTTCAAAAACAATCGTCATATCATATGTGCATTTTTCTTATTTTATGCATGTTAAGTACCTGTCAAAGCCTCCCTCAGGTAGACATCCAAAAACTCTATGACTGCTGCTGGGCCCCACTATCTTCAGTGTAACGTCTGCAGCCGCAGCCAACTCAAAGCAGTCACTTGTGATAGTGATACTCTATAGTATTTCCCACTGCCTGGCCATCCTGTTTCTTCATGTTGCAATCATCTGAAATATGCTCCTCAAACCTTTTCCTCTGTAGTTCTGGCCAACCCTGTATTCCCAATATTGCACTGTTTAAAGGAATTGTTTTTCCCTAAATGATTCATTTTAAATTTCTGAGGAAAATCTTTGAGCAGTTTTCTTTTTTGGTGCTTAGCAATTAGACAAGTATTTATAGCCCAATTGGTGTGCCTTCCTGAGCACTGTAGTGGCAGTTAGTAATGCCACTCCAGGGCTTGCTGGAGTGGAGGCTGTACC
The DNA here is from genome assembly GCF_062004578.1 of Staurois parvus. Taxonomy (NCBI): domain Eukaryota; kingdom Metazoa; phylum Chordata; class Amphibia; order Anura; family Ranidae; genus Staurois; species Staurois parvus. The sequence goes on from NW_028317982.1 coordinate 4,059,117, forward strand.
TGAGAAAGATCTCTTTGCTCCTGCTTAATTTATTCTGGGGATTATTGCTTTGTCCATCTCTCCTGCTTTATTAAAACCCCCCCCCCCTCCCACAAGTCATCAACTCACCTATTCATAAGTTCATCAGATCACCATTATTACTGGGGCAGGCCTGAAGAACAACGTTCTGCACCTTTAGCTAGATATTTACCACCATAACAAGACATAGTGCAGAACAAGGCATGGTAAATCAATAATGGAAGAAGATTAGCTGCAGGGAACCTACAGGCAATACTGGCGACTAGTCCTTCACCCCTAACTAGACTGTATTTAGGAATATCCTCCACATTATACACTCTCTTTAGAGTGTAACTAAAGACAAAACATTTTTAGTTTTGGACAGAGTGGAGAGGCATTAGAACACCAGTCAGATTTTATTGCTTTCTGTGCTCTTGTTAGGGAGATCCACTCTCTCTATTTGTCCTGTACTATTATTAATGAAAGTAAAAGAGCAGAACACTAATAAAGGGGAACTCTTCCAATGGGGGGGGGGACACTATTTCTGGTGACCCTGGTGACATGCTATTGGGACAGGAAGTGAAGGGAAATCTCCCCCCAAAACAACACTGATGCGGGTTATAACCCTCACTTACTCTATCCAAATGAAAAAAAAAATTGCCTTTTGCTACACTTTTTTTTTTATATAAGCAAATAAATGTATATTAGCATGTGATTTGCAATGACATGTTTTCTTGGATGTTATCAAAGGTGTTAATTTAAAACATATAATTCACTTACTTTGTGTTTCTCTTTCTTCTTCTTCTGCAACATTTTTCCATTCCAGGGTGGTTTGTGAAGCTATGTCTTCCCAGGTTTGCTTCTTTCTGAAATTGTCTGTATATGACACTTTTGTTGGATCGTAAAGCTTTGGCTGTTGTTTTAAAAAGTCTTTAAGGTGGTGTACATCTAGAACTTCCCTGGAATCCATGGTTTTATCAGCGTCTTCTTCCTGCTGACACACAGGTCGCAAGACCCTGGTTTGACTTGATTTTAGAATATCATTCAGATTAACAGTACATATGTATCATTCATATACTGATGAAATGCCATATTGGAGTCTCAATGTGGTGGTAATGGAGGATCATTACTGGTAAATTCAAGTAACATGTTGCTTGCACTTATTGTGTGATTTTGAGTTACAGAAGTACCTACTAAAAATTACTTTTTGTGTTAGTTCTTGGTATTTGTCTTTTGCTTGGTAGGTCCTGTTTTAAAGGGTATACTTCATTTAGGAACATTCTGCATTAAAACATTTGTGTTTTGCATCTGTCTGTCCAGATGTATAAATCCTTCTTATGGTTCCCCTTTCTTTTGAATATCCTTGAATCTGAACCTTTAATATGTACACAGCACAGTTCACTGTTCCCAAACTTACCTTTCCTCTTGAATTTACTGCAGTCTTCCTTACACTGGAGAAGGAGAGGGAAGCTTTACAGCACAAGATCATGTATCATGAAGAAATTACCAAATCTAGTTTTATTTTATATTATTAAATGAAAGGGATTTTTAACAGATGCAATGTTTTCAGGATAGTTTAAAGGAGGAACGATACTTACCTGTACTCCATTGAAGTAACGTTCCTGAGCACCGTCGCTGGCTGCTGACATTTTTGACTGGTCTTCTTCTGAGTTCCCATCCCATTCGGAACAGGATGACAGTCATTCATCTCAGCAGATGTGGAAATTGTGAGCTACACAAGCTCACTGTATATTGTGAACAAGCAGTAAGATTAATGCAGAAAAGACAGTATCCTGTCTGTTCACAATTAGTTTATCAAGTAAACTTCTAAACCTGAAACTTCTCACTGTGTACTGCATACGTATTTTTATATATAACCTTTTTGTGTTATTTTATGAATCCATAGAGCACACACAATATAATTCACATATGCACAAGCTCTAAATGAACACGGATTACCTTCACATTGGTTTCTTCTGCAGATAGTTTGGGAGGAGCTCTGTTTGACTGTATATTGACTATTCTCTCCTTTTTATTGGAGCATTCTGGTATGGGTCTTCCATTGTTGCTATGTGTAGTTACTGAAGAGCCAGCTGAAAAGAAAAAAAAATATTATTAAGAATTAGTATTAGGAAAATAATATAACAACCAAAACAAGACATTTTAATGCCAGAACGGCCCAACACTAAACCTGTACTCAAGGTGCTGCTGTGACAGCTTGAAGCTAACTCTTGTAATATAAGAAGACAGCAGGGGAAGTCTTCCACTACACACTTGCTCTTCTGTGCTCTGCATTAGATGATGTCCTCAGCCAGAGTTGCGAGTAGTGGAATACTTCCTCTGCTGGCTTCTGTGTCTACAAGTGGCATCAGCTCTCTCTATGCTGCTTGGGTGCAGAACCTACCCTGCACCATCCAAATTCAGTCAAAGAAGGAGGTAGGAGATATACACCACCACACCAGTCCAACCCCCCCCCCCCAATGGCAGCTAGCACTAATTACTTCTGCTGCTCACCTGTGGCACTCTCAGCAGCATACTCAATATAGAAAGCTGGAAACTGTTCTACACTGCCTCCTCCGTCATTCCAATACTCACAACCTCAAAGAGTAGCTATACTACCCGTAGTGGGTGCTAGATGCTCTTCCACCACAGACCTTTGCTCTGCACTCGTGAGCCCTGTGCAATACACATTCCTGAGCCTTGCACCCTGTGTGAAACACACTGCTGAAGTCTGCGCCCTTTCCTTTACACACTCCTGAGCTCTGCTTCCCATGGGTTATACACTCCTAAGCCCTGCATGATATGTACTCCTGAGCCGTGTGGGATATACCCTCTTAAGGTTTGTGCCCTGTGTGGAACGCACTCCTGCACGCTGTGTAATATGCACTTCTATGCCCTGTTTTCCTGTGCAGTAGGCACTCTTCAACCCTGCACCATATGCATTACATTGTGCATTTCTGAGCCCTGCACTGTATAAATATTGTTGCACATTTCTTACTCATCCTGACTACTGCATTCTGTATAGTGGGCTATTTATGAAATACTTCTTACAACTGCACTCTTTATCATATATTTTATTATATACTTCTCACCAAAGTGTTTATTATTTCAATAGTTGCTCGTTGTAAAGACGTCACTGACTGTATTACGAAGATTATCTATGAGGTAGGCTAAAAATCATTAAAAAACGTATTGTGCTGAGCATTGTATGACTGTGGGACGTTTGCTTGTGGCACAGTGTGTGTGCCAGAACTATGGCATATGTGTTTGGAATGCTGGTCAAACACAGGTCAGCAATATTCCTTTGAATTCAATTGAGCAATTTGAACTGCTTTTTGTTGCACTGTAGCATGTCCACTTAAAAACACACAACTTGCTGGACCCAAAGCAGCATGGCTTTATTGAGGGCAGATCATGTTAGACTTACCTGATTGAATTGTTTGGCAGATCATTTTGGCAGATCATGTTATACTAACCTGACTGAATTTTTTGACCAAATCACCAATATTTTGGACCAGGGTGGTGCTGTGGATATATTTCAGCAAAGCATTTCATACAGTTCCACATAATGATCTGATACAAAAGTTGTACAAGCTAAGACTGAACCCTTGGGTAGTTACGAGGATATTGAGTTAGCTAAAAGATATCAGAGTGTGGTTGTTAATAGGGTTCATTCAGAATGAGTCCAGAGACAGGCAACAAAAATGGTGAAAGATCTGGGAGATAAAACATATCGGAAGAGACTGCAGGAACTTAATACTTTCTTGAGGAAATAAAGGAAAGGGAAGACATTTTTTACATTTTTAAATACATTAAGGGTATGAATGAGGTTCAGGAGGGCAGTATTTTCAATATGAAGCTGAATTAGGAGGGGGAAAGTTCAAAACAAATCTTATAAAGTATTATTTTAGTGAATGAGAATGAGCGAGTGGGGTTGATTTAGTAAAACTGGAGAGTGCAAAATCTGGTGCAGCTTTTTGATTGGCTACCATGCACAGCTTTACCAGATTTTGCACTATCCACTTTTAGTATATCAACCCCAGTAAGTCAACAGTAAGTGGATTCAAGCATGCTTGAGACAAACATAGTTCTATATTCAGACAAAAAAGTAAGAAAAAAAATGTGTTTTATATATATATATATATATATATATATATATATATATATATATATATATATATACACACACTGCTCAAAAAAATTAAAGGAAACGCTTTGAAAACACATCAGATCTCAATGGGGAAAAACATTATGCTGGATATATACACTGATATGGACTGGGTAATCTGTTAGAAATGTAAGGATGCCCCATGGTTTGATGGAAAGGAAAATTATCAACTTACAGAGGAATGAATTCAAAGACACCCCGAAAATCAAAGTGGAAAAATTATGCAGCAGGCTAGTCCATTTTGCTGAAATATCATTGCAGCAACTCAAAATGGTACTCAGTAGTTTTTATGGCCCCTGCGTGCTTGTATGCATGCCTGACAACATTGGGGCATGCTCCTAATGAGACAACGGATGGTGTCCTGGGGTAATTCCTACCAGATCTGGACCAGGGCATCACTGAGCTCCTTGTCAGACTGAGGTGCAACCTGGCGGCGTTGGGTGGACTGAAATATGATATCCCAGAGGTGCTCTATTGGATTTAGGTCAGGTGAGCATGGGGGCCATTCATTGGTATTCCTTCATCCTCCAGGAACTGCCTGCATACTCTTACCACATGAGGCCGGCATTTTCGTGCACCAGGAGGAACCCAGGACCCACTGCACAGGCGTAGGGTCTGACAATGGGTCCCAGGATTTCATCCAGATACCTAATAGCAGTCAGGGTGCCTTTGTCTAGCCTGAAGAGGTCTGTGCATCCCTCCATGGATATGTCTTCCCAGACCAACACTGACCCAAAATGGTCATGCTGAACGATGTTACAGGCAGCATAACATTCTCCATGGCTTCTCCAGACCCTTTCACATCTGTGACATGTGCTCAGGGTGAACCTGCTCTCATCTGTGAAAAGCACAGGGTGCCAGTGGCAGACCTGCCAATTCTGGTGTTCAATGGCAAATGCCAATCGAGCTCTACGGTGCCGGGCAGTAAGCACAGGGCCCACTAGAGGACATCGGGCCTTCAGGCTATCCTCATGAAGTCTGTTTCTGATTGTTTGGTCAGAGACATTCACACCAGTGGCCTTCTGGAGGTTATTTTGCAGGCTCTGGCAGTGCTCATCCTGTTCCTCCTTGCACAAAGGAGCAGATACTGGACCTTCTAAGGCCCTGTCCAGCTCTCCTAGAGTAACTGTCTGTCTCCTGAAATCTCCTCCATGATCTTGAGACTGTTCTGGGAGACACAGAAAACCTTCTGGCAATGGCACGTATTGATGTGCCATCCCGGAGGATCTGGACTGCCTGTGCAACATCTGTAGGGTCCAGGTATTGCCTCATGTTACAAGTAGTGACACTGACCCTAGACAAATGCAAAACTAGTGAAAAACAGAAAAAATGAGTAGGGGAAAAAATGTCAGTGGCCTCCACCTGTAAAACAATTCCTGTTTTGGAGGTTGTCTCATTGTTGCCCATCTTGTGCACCTGTTGTTAATTTCATTAATACCAAAGCAGCTGAAACTGATTAACAACCCCATATGCTAATTAACTGATCAGATCAATAGTCCAGGAGTTTAATTGACTTGATACTATACTCTGATTAAAAAATGTTCCAAAATCTTTTTGTATTTCAATGGTTTTTATTAATTTATAACAATTAACACAGGAGCAACAAATCACACCCATGCAGGGGCTATCAATTGCACATAGAAGAATTAGAAAATTAGTGAAATCAGTGCTCTAACACCAACAGGGCAAAAGATACGCCCACAGAGGGGCTATCAATGGCACTTAAAGAACAAAACATAAATATAACTGATAATTATTCAGACTAAAGGCAGCTATCCACTGCCACACCAAAAGCAAACAGAAAAAAAGGGGGGAAAGGAAGGAGAAGTACAAAAGAAAAAAGATAACCAAACCAAGAGCAGGGATCCAAGAACGCCAAAGCCGAACAACATCACATCCCCAGGCTAGTCGGGGGGAGCATGGGAAAGGTATATTGCAACCACGGTTCCCATATTTTCAAGAATTTACATTGGGAGTCATTGCAGATACTCGACATCTGTTCATTGAGCATCATAGTGGTCATACGGTCCCGCAACCCCTAAAGAGGGACAAATGGGCGCTTCCATGCCTGAGCAATTGTTCTAGAGGCCAACAAAAACAAATAGGAAGCCAACTTCTGCTGATGAGCCAAGAGGCCCGGTATGGGACAATGGAGCAAAGCATACCGAGCATCCCGTCATATAGAGAGATGGAACAAGGTGAAAAGGAGGCCAAACACCCGAGACCAAAAACGAAGCAGCCTCGGGCATGACCACCAGATATGCAATACATCACCACGATGGCCACAACCCCAAAAGCATCGATCACTGCAGGCAGGGTTCGCATTGCCAAATGAGCCGGAAGCCAATACCAACGAAACAATACCTTGTAGGCTGCCTTTAGCGTGGTCGTATTAAATGAACATTTAGCTACAAGCAACCACAGAACGACATATGAAAGAGAAGTATGCGACGAGCGTCTATTCAAGGCTGCATAAAGAAGGGAGATAAGACCTGGGGCGCCCGGCCGCTGTTGGCAAAGCAGTTCAAAGGCAGATTTCTGGTAAGGGAAAACAGAAGTGCCCCGCTATGAGAGCAGCCAATGCCACAATTGAAGGTAACAAAAAAATTCTGGCGGAGGGACATCCCGTGACTCCCAAAGAGAATTCCAGGTAGGGAAGGACCGAGAGGTCAAAAAGTGTCGTACCTGTGAAAAAGCATTGGCAACCCACCAAGAAAACACCCTTGGTTGATCTAAACCCGGTGGGAAGAGGGGGTTGTTAGTAATTGGGAGCAAAGGCAAGAAAGGTGACATTAGGCCACTGGAGTAACGTACCGTGTCCCACACTTGTAAGCCATGGAGCAAAATTGGACTCAGTTCCTTGGGGCGCAGGGCAGGGGGAAGCCATAGAAGCGTTGAAATCGCAATAGGGGCATAATTAGGCAATTCCAGCAGGACCCAGAGAGGTATGTCTGAGGAAGCATGCAACATGGATAGCGGGGCGATCTGGCTCGCCTGATATTTAGTTACATTGGGAACCCCAAGGCCATCCTGGAGTCTATGGACAAAAAGTGTAGTTCTGGAAACTCTGCGGCATTTATTGGCCCAGATAAAATGCACAATCTTTGCCTGAAGCAGCCGAAGGAAATGAGGAGGAACCTGCACTGGGAGGGTGCGAAAATAGTATAACAATTTCAGCAAGATGGTCATTTTCACTGAACTAATCCAACCTATCCATGACAGGTGCGGAAATTGCCAAGAATGCATAAGAGAGGACACAGAGCGAAGCGATGGATAAAAATTTGCAGCAAACAGTGAGTCATAGGTGGGGGTCAAGAGAATGCCTAGGTATTGAAGAGAAGAAGAAGCCCATTTATAAGGGAAGTGGGACTGAAGGCGCAAAACCAAATCTGAGGCCAAAGTAATATTAAGCGCGACAGTCTTATCCAAATTGATACAGAGACCCGAAATCAAAGAGAAGCGCTCAAGGACCTGTTGCAAATTTGGAAGCGTCGTCAGGGAATTAGTGAGAGTCAAGAGGGCATCGTCTGCAAAAAGATTCAACTTGAACTCCTGTCCCGCGTATGGAACCCCTGATACATTACAATCAGTCCGGAGCGCCATAGCCAACGGCTCAAGCACCAGGACAAAGAGTGCTGGGGACAGGGGGCTTCCCTGTCTCGTACCTCGCTAAATAGGAAAGGGATCTGAGAAATACCTAGCGTATTTAACGGAAGCCAAAAGGGAAAGAATACAAGGCTTGAATCCAAGAAAGAATAGAGTCCCCAAAACCCCAGCGAGACAGCATAAACCGCAGATATTCCCAGGATAGAGAATCAAAGGCTTTATATATGTCTAAGGACAGTAAGAATCCCGGTATTTTCCGCTGTTGTAGAAAATGTATAAAATGGACCACCTTACGAACGTTATCACCCGCCTGTCTCCCAGGGACGAAACCCACTTGGTCCCAGTGGATCAGGCTATGCAAATATTTATTGATACGAAAGCTAAGAATCTTGGCCAATATCTTCAGGTCTTCATTAAGAAGAGAAATGGGCCGAAAGGCTTGCGGATCCTGCACATCATCGGTCGTCTTAGGAATCATGGAGATATTAGCTCTAAGCGCATCCAGAGAGGGCAAGAAGCCCTGTCATAACTCATTAAAATAGTCAGCCAAGAAGGGTGCTAACAGGGTTGCAAATTTATTATAACAGTGGCCGGAAAAGCTGTCTGGACCTGGGGCCACGGTGGACCGTAGAGATTTAATAGCTTGGAGCACTTCCGGTACGGGGACACCGGCATTGAGGGCCTAGTGCGCTGCCTAAGATACTCCAGGAAGTTGGAGGTCTTGAAAGAATGCCTCTGCCTGAGCCACAGGGAAGGGATCTGGTTTAGCGTAAAGGCGCAAAAGAAAGTCCGCGAAACGGGAGACAATCTGCTGGGGATTAGAAGTACAGCCGCCCACGGGAATTCGCAATCAGATCGGTTTATGGGGTTTCCCCACAGAATTGAGTTTCCTGGCCAGCATCAGACCAGGCTTATTAGCATAAAATTTGTGTTTGGTCCAACGCAGGGGCCGTTCCGCCTCTGAAGAGGCGAGTAGATCCAACTCTGCCGCCAGGGCGTCTCAAACGCGTTTATGGGCCGTGGATGGGAATGACTTCCAACGAGCATCCGCAGAGGCCAACAAAGAATGAAGCTCCAAAAGTCTGTGCCCCCGTTCCCGCTTCCGAACCGCTGCCAGCTGTATAACCTGACCCCGCACCGTGGCTTTATGCGCCTCCACAGGGGCACTGCCGAAGAAACAGATCCCGAGTTTTCCGCGAAGTATGTGCTTAAGAAAGATTCTATTTGTTGGCAGGTGACCTGAGTGGTCAATAAAGAATCATTAATGCGCCAGTGAAAGGGGCACCATACCGACCCAGAAAGGTCCAGGAGGAGTACCAGGGGATCATGGTCCGACCAGGGCGAGGAGGGAATAGCTATCCGCCTGACCAAAGGAAGCTGCTGAACATGCATGAATATATGATCAATTCTACAAAAACTGTCATGAGGGTTGGAATAGAATGTAAAGTCACGCTCAGTTGGGTGAAGTTCCCTCCAGACGTCTGCCAGCCCCGCCGTCCTCAAGAGAGAGCGCATACGTTCCTCTAGCACTAAGTCGTGAGAAGGGGCCTTTCCCTGGGCATAGCGCCTATCCAATGTGGAATCCAAGGCGACATTGGAATCTCCCAAAAGAAGAAGAAGACCCTTGGAGTGTCGGGAGACAATGGTGCAAAGATGAGAAAATAATTTATGTTGAAAGCAATTGGGTGCATAGTAAGAGACAAAGGTAACCTCCGGATCCCAGAGGGTGCCCTGCAGAAGCAAGTACCTACCCATGGGGTCCGCTATATTCCGAGCACAGACAAAAGGAAGATTGCGCTTGAAAGTTATTAGTACACCCCGGCGTTTCTCAGGGGTTGAGGCCGTGTAAAAGGTGGGAAAGTGAGGCGATAGGTACTGTGGAGCAGAGGACTGAGAAAACCTGGTCTCCTGTAAACATACCACGTCAATGTGTTGCGATTTGAAGTGATGAAAAACTTTAGCCTGCTTCTGAGGCGAATTGAAACCTTGAACATTTTGTGAGTATACTTTCAGAAGGGGTGAGGCCATGGCAGTATTAGCATAGCACGCTCAGGAGAAAAAGCATAGGTCGGCCAACACTTACCACCAACAGTTACCACTCCCAATGGCGTTCGGACCATGGCATCCCGAAACCCTGCATGAGGATAAAACAAAAAAAAAACAGAAAAGAAGAGAGAAGAAGAGAGACAAAAAAGAAACAAGAAATATATACAGCAGTACAAACGTGTCACGTCAATGGTGAAATGCATCCTCCTACACCTGAAGGATACCGGTTGGGGGTGGCTCTACCACCGGACACATGGCTGCAAATGAAATTATCAAAAACGTAAACCCCCAGGGGGCAAAAAGGCAATAAACACAATATAACGGAATACCAAAGTAATAAACTAAGAGCCCCAGAAGTGAGCACATCCACAGTAACCTCCCCATAGAAAGCCCAGCTAAACTAGGGGGCCAACCCCCTCCAGGAGGACGGCTACAGGCCGCCGTAGAACCACTACACAGCCCAAGTGGTCCCCCACTCACCTCCCAATAGGGCCAACACCCGATCAGGCCCACCAGGACAACCTCCCACCCCGGAGCTCAAGGGAACCATCCCCCCATACCCAAACGGGAACCGGAAAAATGGCACCCAGACCCGTGGTAGGCCAGGACAGCAAAAAGTCAGAATCCGTGAGTCCAGGATGAGACCCTCCTCCCTATTCAGTGATGGAACCCAAGGGAACGGGCCGGATCACGCCTAGCCTAGAACGCTAACAAACTGGAAAGGTCCTAAGGGCCAAACTCGCAGTCCCATCAGAAAAGTCCAATGGTGAAACACAATGCGGGAGATCCAAGATACATCCTCAGCCCGGAGAAGAGCAGGACAGACTTGATCATTGAGAGGTCTGAGGGAGGGCCCTCTTCCAGTTGGACGACCGCTCCCAGAGGCGGCCTCGCTGGAGATCCACCCGAGTGACAGGGGCTCTGAGCAGCGGCCTCCAGCGAAAGAAGGTGCAAAGATTCCAGGAGAGAATGGGCCTTCTCCGGCGTAACAGAGTTACTGCAGCCCTGGTAGTTGAAAATGAAGCGGAACGGAAAGCCCCAAGCGTATTTAATTCTGTGGTTCACCAGGACCGAAATGAAGGGCTTCAACTGACGTCGCTTCTGCAGAGTGGTCTGAGAGAGGTCCGCGAAGAGCTGGTAGCAATGTCCCTGGAATCTGAGGTCTGGGTAGTTTCTGGCAGCCAAGAGGATAGTTTCCTTAGTGCGGTAGTAAGTGAACTTGATGAATATGTCCCTCGGGGGCCCATCCGGTCGTTTGGGGCCCAATGCATGATGAATGCGGTCAAATTCAAGCCGGTCGATGGGAATGGGGGGCATCAGCTCCTGAAACAGAGCAGTAGCGGTGGAGGTGAGATCTGTGACCGTTTCAGGTATACCCCTTAACCTCAAATTGCCGTGGCGGGAATGGTTCTCGAAATCCTCAAGTCAGAGCAGCGTATCGGCTAATTCTTTCTTGAGGTCACAAAAGTCCTGCTCGTGACCTTCAATGACCGTGGCCGCAGCATCTATTTTATCCTCAAGATCATTCTTCCGATTTCCCAACTCTCGAATTTCACGCGAAAGTCGGTCGGCCAGCTTGGAGGTAGCGGAGGACAGTTCCTACTGCAGCATTCCGACCTTGAAACAGCGCAGAAGCTCAGCAGACCTGGAGGGAAAGACCGCAGGGATGCTTCTGATGCCAGGTCATCTTCTCCCCTGGGATCCGGCACACCCGCGGGTAGCGGCAGTGGAGGACCCGAAATCGAGGCTGGGGCTTCAATTGCGGCCTCCGGTGAAAGATGCGATCCCGAGGCCGGGGCTCTGGAACTCTCCGGCGGCAGGCCAAAAATCGAGGCCATAGCTTCATCCGCGACCTCCGGCGGGTAGGCAGCAAAATTGCAAACGGTCTGCCGGGGCACTAGAAGCGCGGGAGGTGGCTTTTTTTCCCCATCGGGGCACCAGGGGACAGGGGGCCAGGAGAGGTTGGAGCAAAGGCCAGAAACCCACCCCCTGAGAGCTAAAAATTGGCCGATATGCCAGTGGTCGAGCAGCCAGGTTTAAAAAGCAGCCATTCCTCAAGCTGCTCACGAGCGCCCTCCCCAAATTTTTTTGAGCAGTGTGTATATATTAGGGAAAATTGTATTCCATACTACCGTAATTTTCCTTTCCTGGATCCTATGTCAGCCTACTACGGGTCAGCTCCGCCCTCTCTGACCCTTCCAGGACAACCTCTTTCCTAGCCTATAAGAGCGTCTGTCTCTCCTCAGCGTTCAACATATAGCTCCTCACGACGGAGACTGGGTGGGAAACTCCGGCTGACAAGGGGGGGATCCAGGAAAGGAAAATTACGATAAGTATGAAATACAATTTTCCCTATTCCTGGACCTCCCCATGCCAGCCTACCATGGGATGTACCAAGTAATGCTAAAAGGAACAAAGGGAGGGTAAAAAACAAGACACAAACAAACTGAATGCTGCATATAAACAGATGACTGCACCAATGGAAAAGCCACAATCATTCTGTGGTGGCAAATAAATGCATTTGCCATGCTCCAGCTTGTTGCCCTGCAAACTGTCTTTGTTGGCCCTTTAGCATATGCTGCCCATGAGATTGAAATGCTTCTCGTTGAATTAGCTCTCACATCCAAAGGTGGCAGCAAGCCTAGGACTTTGTAGACAACCTGAATGGTCTTGATAATCCATGAAGACATGACCTTGGGTAGTACCATGAAGCCCTTCCTTGGACCTTGATAGAAGGTATAAAGACTATCTCGTTCACTGATGCCCTCGTGCATTTCAGATATACTGAGAATGAATTAACCAGATCTAACTTCTTCCACTCATCCTCAGACCCATATTCCAGAAGAGGTGAAAGTACGGACTCCCAACTTATACTGTATGGGATGAAGTTGAAATTTTTTGGAAGAAATTTGTGACCTGTCTCAGAATGACCCTGTCTTGGAGAATCCAGCAGTTTGGCTCTCTAGCTAAAAAGGCATACATGTCAGATACTCTCCTTGTGGTAGCAACTGCCATCAAGAAATATGTCCTCAGATCCACATGGAATAAGGAACACAAAGTTATCAGCTAAAATGGTGTTGCCAGCCAGGCATTCAAACCAAGTGACAAATTCCCACTAGTGATCTAATCTTCACTGCTGCCTTCAGAAAATGAATGACCAAACGGTTAAAGGCCCATCTTTTACTTGCCATGGCCGAAAGACTAAAACTTAAATTTGCAACTAATTATAAGCCAGGCTGCTTTTAAACGGTTTTGCAGGAATTTAAGAACATTAGATACTGAGGGAGTTGAAGCATTCCAATTTTTTTGCCAGAAAGAGTTCCAAAAGAAAGGCTTTCCATACCTGATGAAAGGTCGAAATAGTTGATTTTTTTCCTAGCTTGCAACAAGGTGTCAACTATGCCCTTTCACAGCTCCAGATGTCTTAGAGACCACCTCTTAACTTCCAAGCCATTAATTTCTGACTCGTGTGGTTCAGATGGAACACCCCGTTCTTAACAAGGAGATCCAAACAAACTGGGAGTGGAATTGGTTGTTCTAGCCTTATCCTCTATACAAGGGGAAACCAAGGCCGGCTCTGCTAAAAGAGCAGGGCTATTATTGCCCCCACTTCATGTTGTATCTTCAGGAGAACACTTAGAATTAGAGGGATTGGAGGAAAGATGTGCACTAGGCGAAACCTCCATGGCCTGGAAAGGGCATCTTGGCCCAAGGTTTGCGGGTCCCGAATAAGGAGAAGTAGAGGGAAACTGGAAGTTCATTGATGACACCATCAGATTCACATCTGGTGTCGTCCAGGCTTTTTCTGCAACAATTTTAAATTGAGACCCCATTCGCTGTGATCTACAAAACTCTGACTCTAGTCTGCCTTAATTTTCTCCATTCCTGGGAGGTATGAAGAAAGGGTAAATTCCCTCATGCTCAAAAGGAAGATTTGACAGGCTACTCTCGGGAGAGGCAAGCTTCTGGTGCCTTCTTGACAGGACAAATAAGCCACTATAGTCCGATTTTCTGAAAGCACCTTCACCACTTTTCTGTGTAACAGATACTGGAACACTAGCAGAGTGAATCGGGAAGCTACTAACTCTAGGCAGATAGGAACTCTGCATAGTCTGCCTCTTCTAATGACCTTGAACCTGGCAACCAAAGCTGTGGGCTACCCCAACCCACCAGCCTGGTTCTGGAAGTTCGAGAGGGACACTGCCCTTCCGATTGCTCAAAACTGTCCATCAGGTTAATAAAACGGGCTATCGGACCTGGTATGGGGATCTTTTGATTCAATACATGATGATCCCACTAGTGAAGGAAACTGAATTGAAATTTCCTTCTTCAACATCTGACCCAAGGAACAACTGGGATGGTGGATAACAGAAGGCCCAGGTACTGAATGCACTCTCTTGACAATAAGCAAGGCCTGCTCATTACTTCCCTCATCCAAATCTGGATCTTTGGACTTTCTTCTGGGGGAGAAAGATATAGCAGGAACTGCTCTGATTGCAGTTGACTCTTTTGATAGTTGATTATCCACCCAAAGTATTTGAGCGTGTTACAGGTTAGAGACATGTGATCCATCAGAAGACTCCTTAACAGGGCCAACAGAAGGATGTTATCGAGGTAATGAAATATCTGAAGACCCTTGAGTCTCAGAACAGCTATGATGGCTGACAGCAGCCTTGTGAAGGTTCTGGGAGCAGTGCAAAGCCCGAATGTCAAAGAACGAACTGGAAAAGTGCCCCTTGTATGCAAACCTGAGAAAGCGATAATGAGCCAGAACTATGGGGGCATGCAGATAGGTGCCTGCCAAACCCACTAAGGCCATCCAGTCTCTGACTTTTACTACAGAAATGATGGTCTCCTAGGAATCCATCTTGAAAGGAGGGGCCTTCATAAAGGAATTCAGATATTCCAGGCCTAGAACTGGTCTGAGGGCACCTGAAGACTTGATCACCAGGACCAAAGAAGAACACTTCTGGGGTCTTTGCCCCATTCTTGTCTTGGTACAGGAAAAATAGCTTAAGCTGTTAACAATTCCTTTATATATGCGTGCAAACAATTCAGTTTATCTGGATACATTGGTACCCGAATTCCCCCGAAGTAATACTGAGGGGCCTTTTTTGAAATTCTAGCAGATGTCCACTTCGGATGATATCCAGAATTCAAGCATCCTCCACTTCTTCCACCCAGATGTCCCTGAATAGAGCCAATTTTGCTCCCACTTGAGAGGGCTGGGTGGAGACTCCTTTTCGAAGGGATTGTCAGAAGATCTAACTGGCTGGCTTGATTTGGACTTGACTCCCTTGGGAAATGCTGCACTGCCATTCTTTCAATGTCTGAAAAATGGCCCACCAGGCCTGTACGCACTGGCTTCTTTGAAACGATTCTTAACTCTTCTGAAAGAGCGAAAGGACTGAAGTTATCATCTCTTCTCCTGCAGGATAAGGCCTGACTTCCCACCAGATACCTGCTGAATGGCAGCTTTAAAGGTTTTGACAAAATGGGGCTTCCCATCAAACAAAATCGAGCCAAAGCTGTGTTCAGAGGCATTGTCAGCAGACAAATGCTTTAGCCATAAGGCTCTTTTGGTGTTAATGTGTGAGCCATTAACTTTGCTGTCATTCTGACTAGATCCACTTCCACTTCAGCAATGAAGTCCAGAGCTATCCTGGAGAATTGCACTTCTCCTGAACCACAGGACTCCATTTCTGCCACCCACAGTTTGAGAGCCATCTATAAATATTGTGGACCATTGGATCCTTAAAAGACACTGAACCTTCAAGTGGAAGCGTTATGTGGCTAGCCAATCTTTGTAAAGAGGTGGCTACTTTGGCAACTATATTCCATAATTTGTCATCCCTTTGACATGCATTTTTTTTCTCTGTCTTTTGGGTGAAGAACTCTTTTTGCTGCGTCTGTAATGTACAGTTTTACTTGCTGTGCGTCTGCAGGTTTGTCAGGTGCACCCTACCTAAGATAAGATGTGCTCACCAATTTACCCACCAATTTGCCTGACAATGCCTCCACTTCAGGGTGGGTTGGAGAAGAGGCTCTGGAAGAGATAGAAGACCTTTTTCTGTGCTGGCCAGAGATTTGCTCTTTTTGGAAGTGTTTCAGCGACGTGATTTTCCTCATCTCATTTTCGTACAACTGCAATGGGCCACTGGGGATGACATCCTAGAATGACCACTTGGTGGATGTTAAATCCACCCAGGACTGTTCTGGTGAAGCAACTTGTCCTGGACAACAGGAGACAGGATTGCTTAGGACCAAGCTCTTGACGGACGCTGGAGTCTTCTTTCTGCCAAAAAGCTACGCAGATACCTTATGCTTTACATCACCAAGTGAAAAACAAAGTGTTGGATGCAGAGGTGTAAAGCACACCACCACTGGACTCTAGACCAGTGGAGACATGTTCTCTGGAGTGACAAATCACTCTTCTCTGTCTGGCAATCCGATGGACGTGTTCGGGTTCGGTGGTTGCCAGGAGAACAGTACTTGCCTAACTGTATTGTGCCAAGTGTAAAGGTTGCTGGTGGTGGTGGTGGTGGTGGTGGGGGGGGGGGGGGGGTATGGTGTTGGATTGTTTTTCAGGTGTTGGGCTTGGCCCCTTAGATCCAGTGAAGGGAACTCTTAAGGTGTCAGTATACCAACACATTTTGTACAATTTCATGCTGCCACCTTTGTGGGAACAGTTTGAGGATGGCCCCTTCCTGTTCCAACATGTCTGCACACCAGTGCACAAAGCAAGGTCCATAAAGACATGGGTGAGCAAGTTTGGGGTAGAGGAACTTGACTGGCCTGTACAGAGTCCTGACCTTAACCCGACAGAGCACCTTAGGGATAAATTAGAGCAGAGACTGCGAGCCAGGACTTCTTGTCCAACATCAGTGCCTGACCTCACAAATGCGCTTCTGGAAGAATGGTCAAACATTCCCATAGACACACTCCTAAACCTTGTGGACAGCCTTCCCAGAAGAGTTGAAACTCTTATAGCTGTAAAGGGGGGCCAACTCAATATTGAACTCTACAGACTAAGACTGGGATGCCATTAAAGTTCATGTGCGTATATAGGCAGGTGTCCCAATACTTTTGGCAATATAGTGTGTGTGTATATATATATATATATATATATATATATATATATATATATATATAGTTGTGTTCAAAATAATAGCAGTCAGACATCACTAACCTGATCAATCACTGTTTTTGGTAGAAATGATATTTCTACATGGCAAATAATGTACTAGCAGGTGTAGTAGAGTAATAGAAATCCAACAGACCCAACAGTCATGACATGCATGCTGCTGATTCTGTGTAATTGAATCACTAATTGAAAGGGGCATGTTCAAAATAATAGCAGTGTGGAGTTCTATTAGTGAGGTCATTCATTCTTTGAAAAACAGGTGGCAATTATTGCCCTTGTTTAAGGAAGGAAGGCAGCAAATGTTGTACATGCTGGTTACAGTGCATTTCTCTCTGAAATTGAGGAAAATGGGTCGTTCCAGACATTGTTCAGAAGAACAGCGTACCTTGATTAAAAAGTTGATTGGAGAGGGGAAAATATACAAAGAAGTGCAGAAAATGATAGGCTGCTCAGCTAAAATGATCGCAACTGCTTTAAAATGGCAACCAAAACCTGAAAGACGTGGAAGAAAGCGAAAAGCTACCATTCGAATGGATAGAAGAATAGCCGAAATGGCAAGGACTCAGCCAACAATCAGCTCCAGGAAGATCAAAGAAGGTCTAAAGTTACCTGTGAGTACTGTTACAATTAGAAGACACCTATGTGAAGCCAAGCTATCTGCAAGAAGCCCCCGCAAAGTCCCACTGTTGAAAAAGACACATGTGCTGAAGAGGTTATAATTTGCCAAAGAGCACATTGACTGGCCTAAAGAGAAATGGCGCAACATTTTGTGGACTGATGAAAGTAAGATTGTTCTTTTTGGGTCTAGTGGCCGAAGACAGTTTGTCAGACGACCCCCAAACACTGAATTCAAGCCACAGTACACTGTGAAGACAGTGAAGCATGGTTGTGCAAGCATCATGATATGGGGATGTTTCTCATACTACGGTGTTGGGCCTATGTATCGCATACCAGGGATCATGGATCAGTTTGAATACATCAGAATACTTGAAGAGGTCATGCTGCCTTATGCTGAAGAGGAAATGCCCTTGAAATGGGTGTTCCAACAAGACAACGACCCCAAACACACCAGTAAACGTGCAACATCTTGGTTCCAGACCAACAAGATTGACGTTATGGAGTGGCCAGCCCAATCCCTGGATCTTAATCCAATAGAAAACTTGTGGGGTGACTTCAGAAATGCAGTTTCTGAGGCAAAACCAAGAAATAGAGAAGAACTGTGGAATGTAGTCCAATCATCCTGGGCTGGAATACCTGTTCACAGGGGCCAGAAGTTGGGTGACTCCATGCAACACAGATGTACAGCAGTTCTCAGAAACAGTGCTAATACAACTAAATATTCATTAAGTGATTCAAAGGAAAGCAAAATCTTCAAACATTTTTCAGTTTATATAGTGAATGTTTGAGTTTGTAAAGAAGAATACAAACACTGCTATTTTTTTTGAACAGTCTAATATTCACGTTTCTTCAATTTTTTTAGAGGAACAACACAAATTTGATATATTTTTCTTCATGTTTTGATTTGGAATAGAATGTGCAGTGTTCCCAATGCATTTGTGTGTATGGAAATAAAAGCTATTAGAAGGATTTTGAGCTTTATTCACTTTTTTCAACACACTGCTATTATTTTGAACACAACTGTGTGTATATATATATATATATATATATATATATATATGGCAGACTCAATGGACCATCTTTTTCTGCTGTCAATCTTCTATTACCATTGCAATGACAATCTCCATGTTTCCCTAGCCATGCAATGGGCATCCATATAAGATACACCAAGCACTTTTGTTGGCACTTCTTAGGTTTACTCTAACATGCTCTCTAATTACAGAATATCTCATCCAAAAATTAAGAGAAATCTCAGTCTTTGACCAAAGCTTCCTATGGCTGGGAGATGAAGATAGGGACACAGAGTAGTAAATCACAAGATACGTTAGATTAGTTTAACCAACACTTCCCTATCATAAATCAGGACCATGTCTACAAAACTCTAACTGCTAACCCCATAATAACTTGAGTCTCACTTCCTCTACGGATTCTAGCCCAACTTCCTCTTTTTTCATGTTTTGAGGAAGTGTCTACAGCAGCAGTGTACTTTCATTACAAGCCCTGTGTAGACTTTTCTGTAGAAAGTATGCCAAGTACAGGAACAAGCAATAAGCGATAGGCAAAATCCTGTTTAAAAACTTGAGATTGTTTCTCTGTTAATTTCTATTCTTTTGGCAGGTTTATATAAAATCTGGCTAAAATGCATAGGAATTTTTAGGAACATAATATATCAAGATGACTTATGTAGCAATTATATATGTAATATAGTTTTTAATCAAATCTAATTTTTGTAATTATTTATTTAACTTCATCATGAGAAGTTTTAGGTGTACAGGACAACCATATAAGTGGACATTGATAAAAGGGGGACATTAGGCAGAGAATGAAGAAGTTTAAACTTTCTGGGTTAAGAGAAGAAATACATGCTGCACCTGAGAGTATATAAGATGTGTTTTTTTGAATAATATTACTTATTCAGGTTTTTAAGGGAATAGGGATTGTATGAATAACAGGTTTCTAAGATGGTAGGCTGAGGTATTAAAAGGAAGAGTCGACTTAGGTGTGGAAGAAAGTGATAATGGAGGGGTACCTGCTAGCTTCTGTGTAGGAGTGAAAAAAGAGGGTAAAGGTTAGGGGGCAGGGGTAGGTAGTCTTCATGCCCCTGGCTACTGACTTGCCACTGGGTACAGTATAAAATGCATGATGTCCCTGTAATCTGGGTTCAGCTGAAAGTCTACCCAGTTATTCCATGTTTTCTGACCCCTCGGTTCACATATATGTGGCTGTGCGGGCTGCGTTTTACACGGGCACGAGAGCCCATTCATTTGAATGGACTCCCGTGCCCATGACACGCAGGGAACAAGTCCCTACATGTCTTTTGAAAACGTAGCCCGCACGGGAACCACGGTTCCCAGTACGGGCGGCATGCCATTAGAACTAATGGCACCCTCCCGCGGGTCCGCATTTCTCTGTGCGGCTGCACAGATTTTCGTGTGGATCCACAGCGGCACCACCCGCACAGATGTGAACCTAGGGTAAATGCAGCCTGACATTTCATTGATGTGGGCAATTAAGTGCTCCGTGTATTCGAATGACTCACTGAGGAGTGGGATTCCGCCAGTTAAAGGGGCATTTATAAGATATAATATATTCTAGTCAGTATTTTCTAGCACATTTCTTAATATTTATTGCACATTGAGGATCAGTGTGAAAATTATATAATTTTGTGACTTTGTTCTGGGGACAGAACTGTTTGGAGTTCCGCATATATACATACTGTATAGGGATTAATGAAATCATCTGATGGTATGTTGAAAATGGAGAAGTTAGTAGTGAGGAAAGAAAATGGGAGAGCATTCCAAATCATATTTAAATTTAGGGCACACAATTGTGTTGCTGTAATGCATGTTACATGTGTTTGTTCGTTGTGTGGCACCCCAATACACCTGTGATGTAGTGTGCTGTATCAGAAAAAATAATGTAGGTATGTTTTATTGTTCTCTCTGGTGCATTGGAAGCCCATTAAAAAAATGGTCTGCATTAAAACTACCTAATGCACAGGCATTAATGCAGCGCACCAAGGCTGACAGGTGTTAATTAGCCCTAATTATTAGCAGATCTTCTTTTACAGGCACCCCTGCAGGTTAGTACATGCTTAGCACTGAAAAAACAAAATATAGCACAGTTTAGGCCTCCCGCACACTGCAGCCTCTCCTAGATGCCTTTCCTCTTGGCAGAGATGTTTTGGCAGAAAAAATGCTTGATGCTTTTAAAACGCATTTAATACATTTAGGCACCTCAAGTGCTTGGGTGTTCATTCGTTTCATTGACCAGAATGATAATTTATTCTGGCTATTGAGATGAATTAACGCTCACGTGCTAAATGCGCCTAGCACTCTGACGTGTTTAGATGCATTTACAGGCCGCAAGCATTTTTTTGCCAAAACTCTGCTGCTCATGGACGCACTGGAAGTTGCTTTATCTGCCTCTAAACTCCTCTTAATACCTATGTGTGCATGGACATATAGGCTAACATAAAGTGGTGTTTATAGGCAGAAAAAAAACACCAGGCACCCCTAAGAGCAGCGTCAAAAACGTCCAGTGTGCATGAGGCCTTATTTTCAGGCATTTGGCAGCAAAATAACAGCCTATTAGTTTCTGCATCTTATCTGTGAAGTATATTATGTTACATATGGTTATGAAACAAAATACCTTTGCCTTGACAGAGTTTTTCTGGTTTTAAACTTCGATCTACTGGAGGACCTATAATAAATGGATATGAACTATATATAATTACTGTATAATTGTATTATGCAGAACTATTACCAAGCTTGTGAAATAGAAATTGATAACATTCTAAAATACAAATAATATTGTCAGGATGGGTGGACTTCAGCGCTGTTATCTCCTGTGTCAACAGACTTTTTGGCTTGGGTTGTTGGGCACATGCAGCTTGTATCCAGGTATATTCTCTAGTTGGAGATTATGCCTTCCAGCTTTTCCTTCTTAGAGATGACAAGAAGGATGCCATTTAGCACAAAATATGTAGGCAAAGGAATCCCCCATGCTACACCCCTCAGTTACAGAGACTATGAAAAATTAAAGTATATAAAAACCCTCAACTTGTAAAACAATCTATTCAGTTTAAAATAGAAATACAGCTAGAGAACTGACCACAATGTGCTCTCCTGCCTAGCGTGGTCAGTTTTTAACCACTTCTGGTCCGTTCTATAGCAGAAATACTATGTGCAAAATCACAAGGCTAAATGATAATGGATCCTCCTGCGCTTCTATGGACAGTTCCCCCTCCTAATAAGTAAGCTGCTGACACTCCAACCAATAACCTAATTAGTGTAAAAATCTGTATACATTAGTGTAGCGCTCTAAGAAATATCATAAATACCATAAATACATAAAAAATATTAAATGAATGTGACTAGTGCTGTAATCTCCACAGTGTTCTTAAGCCACTAATAGCACTAAGAACGAACAAACCCAACAATATCAGAATATGCAGTATAAAGTATATAATAAAATATGACAAGTGCTGAAGTCTTCTCCGTGCTCTAATAATACTGAGTAATAAATAAGACGATAAAAAATAAAAGTGATAGTGTCACTCCAAACAATAAATAAATCAAATAGGTAACAGGTGACGGTGCCACTTCAACTTCATTCAATGTCCAATTTTTCTCATTAACATTCTTCTATTTAAAGTGTTCTTGATAACCATGCATAGTGTGTATAGGTAGTGCCACACGTGAACCAACACACTCTTATCCACTTTGGCTGAAATGCCTGCTCACCTCCTTCCTGCGACCCCAAGGGGCCCACAAGCCTTTAGGATCACCCTGGATCCTCAGGATTCCTGGTAATGGCACCTTCCTGATATTCCTCCTATCAGGTCTCCTCCACTCCTTCACTGCTATGCCTCCCAGGTTCCTCACCACCGGTTGTCTGTAAGCTCTCTCTCACAAAGACAGTGAGTAGAAAAACAGATCCTCCATTGTGTAGTATTTTCCAATCAAATAGGGTTTATTAATAAATAGTAGTAACAGGTGACTTACATTCTGTTTGTACAGTCCCAATGTATTCCTCTCAGGGTAAACTGCAACCTCTTAGTACTGACTTCCTGATAACCAGGAAAATGGCGTCCCACACCGGAAGTGCGACACTCCGGATACCGGAAGTAGCGTCTATGTTTTGCCTACGCGTTACGTCACGTACCTCGTGACTTCTTCTGGGTATCGCTATGGAGACGCTGCCTCCTTTTATAGTGCGGTGGAGCCAACTATCCCGCCCTTTAATCGCGTTCTAATTGCGGCCATATCAAGTTTACATGGGAACACAGTAAGGACCAGATCAACTTCCTGGATATCAATATAGCAATAGTAGAAGGCAAATTTATCACAAAAACATTCTTTAAAAACGTTGATAGAAATGGATATATTCCAATTGGAAGTTGCCATTATCCGCCCTGGCTGTACAATATTCCAAAAGGGCAGATGGTAAGAATCAGGAGAAATTGTACAAAATATGAGGATTACCTGGAACAAGCAGAAGGACTGGCAACTAGATTTATAGAAAAGGGGTACTCAGAAAGTATGATAACACAAAAAATTAAAGAGGTAGGCAATATGGACAGAGATTTACTCCTGGGGGAAAAAAAGAGAGAAGCAACCCAGGAGGACAATATACCTATTATTATGGACTTTAATGTCCATCACAAAAAAATTGAGTCGATATTCAATAAACATTGGAATATCCTGAAGTTGGACCCTATGTTAACAACAATATTACCAGAACATCCCAGGTTCATCTATCGAAAAGCCTCTACTATTAAATCCAGAGTGGTTAAAAGTGTATTGGACCCCCCAAAAATGAATAAAGTAACCTTTCTGAATGAAGAAGGTTTTTACCCATGTAAAAAGTGTGTAGGATGTAGGACCACGACAAGTGGTAGACGGAAAAAGTTTTTAGTTAACACTACTGGACAGGAACACAATATTAAAGACTTCATCACGTGTAAAACTATGGGAGTGGTATACTGCTTACAGTGCGAGTGCGGCTACCAATACATTGGGAGGACTAAAAGACCGCTTTGGAAGAGGATAGGGGAACATGTAAGAAATATTATAAAGGGATTCCCAAAGCATAATGTCTCAAAACATTTCTCTAAGTGTCATAATAAGGACCCCACCAAAATGCAGTTTTGGGGTATAGAGAAATATAGAAAGCACTGGAGAGGCAGTAACAAGATTAAACAACTTAGCCAGGCGGAGTCACGCTGGATACATGACATGAGAACGCTAGTCCCAAGAGGCCTAAATGTAGAGTTTGATCTTAATTCCTTTATTAATGATTATTAAATTGATTAGATTGTCGAGGTTTTAAGCTATGACTGTAACTGATCTTTTATTGTAAATTATGGGGTTACTGCATACTCAGGTAGTCCCTATGTATTTTTGATTAGTTGTATAGTGAAAGGAGTATACTGTGCATATTTATTTTTTATGGTTATTTTAAGATTTTTTACTATATTTTGCACCAGTATGTACTTATATTTTATTTTACTTATCTAGGGTATGTAGAGAGAGTTGTTTTTTATTAATTCTACCGTTTTTATGCATTTTTCATGATGTGTAGTTTGTAGTATAGGAGTTACCCTTTAATATAGAGCTGGGCATTGTATAGGATAGAGAGACCAGGGTGCATTTTGGGTCTCTCATTTAGTATAATGGGGGTCTCTTTTATTCTTTATATATATATAATTTTGTATATATATAGTTTTTATTTATATACTCCTTATGGATTTTAATTATGTAATATTAATATTATTAAAGTTGATTGTATTAGATGTGCTATATAGGGGCTAGTCTATAGTAGATAGCCTTTATATGTGTAAGTTTGCGGTCCTAGGATTTACAAGAGGATTTCTCGTACTAGCAGAGGATTACTAGGCATGTCTCTGCCAAATAGTCTCCAAGAAAATGGCGGCCGCAATTAGAACGCGATTAAAGGGCGGGATAGTTGGCTCCACCGCACTATAAAAGGAGGCAGCGTCTCCATAGCGATACCCAGAAGAAGTCACGAGGTACGTGACGTAACGCGTAGGCAAAACATAGACGCTACTTCCGGTATCCGGAGTGTCGCACTTCCGGTGTGGGACGCCATTTTCCTGGTTATCAGGAAGTCAGTACTAAGAGGTTGCAGTTTACCCTGAGAGGAATACATTGGGACTGTACAAACAGAATGTAAGTCACCTGTTACTACTATTTATTAATAAACCCTATTTGATTGGAAAATACTACACAATGGAGGATCTGTTTTTCTACTCACTGTCTTTGTGAGAGAGAGCTTACAGACAACCGGTGGTGAGGAACCTGGGAGGCATAGCAGTGAAGGAGTGGAGGAGACCTGATAGGAGGAATATCAGGAAGGTGCCATTACCAGGAATCCTGAGGATCCAGGGTGATCCTAAAGGCTTGTGGGCCCCTTGGGGTCGCAGGAAGGAGGTGAGCAGGCATTTCAGCCAAAGTGGATAAGAGTGTGTTGGTTCACGTGTGGCACTACCTATACACACTATGCATGGTTATCAAGAACACTTTAAATAGAAGAATGTTAATGAGAAAAATTGGACATTGAATGAAGTTGAAGTGGCACCGTCACCTGTTACCTATTTGATTTATTTATTGTTTGGAGTGACACTATCACTTTTATTTTTTATCGTCTTATTTATTACTCAGTATTATTAGAGCACGGAGAAGACTTCAGCACTTGTCATATTTTATTATATACTTTATACTGCATATTCTGATATTGTTGGGTTTGTTCGTTCTTAGTGCTATTAGTGGCTTAAGAACACTGTGGAGATTACAGCACTAGTCACATTCATTTAATATTTTTTATGTATTTATGGTATTTATGATATTTCTTAGAGCGCTACACTAATGTATACAAAATCACAAGGCTGCGGCTGTCAATTTCTCAGCAGCGCCTGGTGATTTCCAAAGATCTCTGATGGGGAGAAGGACTGTTTTGTTTACTAATAGTTCCCCTCCCTGTCAGCTCGGGCACACTGCTCTGGATGGCTGTGCACAGCACAGCCATCCAGAGCAGTGTGATTACAGTGAAGCACACTGACACAGACCCATAGTAAAATACTACCAGCACACAGCTAACCCTTTGATCGCCCCTCATGTTAACCCCTTCCTGCTTAGTGCCATTAGTACAGTGTTAGTGCTTTTTTTAGCAATGATTACTGTATTGGTGTTACTGGGGATGTCAGTGACACCAAGTCAGTTCCCCCCAGTGGCAGAATGCCCACCGCAGTCCCGCTATAAGTCGCTGATCGCTGCCATTGCTAGTAAAAATAATAATAAAATAAATAATTCCAGTATATATACCGCCATTTGTAAACACTATAACGTTTATGTAAACCAGTGTTTCTCAACTCCAGTCCTCATGGACCCCCAACAGGTCATGTTTTCAGGATTTCCCTCAGATGAAACAGCTGTGGTAATTACTAAGGCAGTAAAACTGATCAAATCACCTGTGCAAAATAATGGAAATCCTGAAAACATGACCTGTTGGGGGTCCATGAGGACTGGAGTTGAGAAACACCGATGTAAACCAATTAATTTACATGTATTGGGATTTTTTTTAGCAAAGACATGTAGCAGCAGAATACATTTTGGTGTAAATTTATGACAAAATTTGATTTTTTAAATTTTTACTGGAAATGTTTAATAGCAAAAAGTAAAAAATATTGTTTATTTCTCAAAATTGTTGGTCTTTTTTTTTTATAGCGCAAAAAATAAAAACCGCACAGGTGATCAAATACCACTAAAAAAAATTTTTTTCGTGGGAAAAAAAGTACGTAAATTTCATTTGGGTGCAGCGTTGCATGACCACACAATTGTTAGTTAAAGTAACGCAGCACAGTAACGCAAAAGATGGCCTGGTCAGGAAGGGGGGTAAATCCTCAGGAGGGCAAGTAGTTAATAGGAAAGCAGAGGGACTGAAAGGAACACCAGGAACTTCACACAAAGGAGGCAATACAAGAGAACAGGATACTTTTTTATACAAATACATGGCACAGCAGGAACATATCAGGAATATCAGGAATATAAAATGTTGGGTTTACAGGGTTTACATGATCTTTAATATGCAAAAAATTATATTGGTTGAACCTACAATTCTTTTTCTACACCACTACATTTCCTTTACATGTACTTTATATGGACTATATGGACCTATATAGACTTTTAAAATAACAAATGCAATAATTTAGAGGCAGGATAAAGGTCTTAGTGTACATTTTTTAAAGTATAACTAAAGGCAAAACTCTATTTTTAAGTTTATGTCCCATTTGTAATAATTGGGAATTATTGAGTTCTTGTGGTGGATATTTTTATGGGGTGTATCTATATCTGGGTATATTTTCATAATTGTTTTCTTTGTTTTCATTATTTTCTTTCATTCCTGTCTGGGACCCCATCACAATGATTTTCTTTAACTTCATGTCCTAGTGGTCTCTGTACAAGAAATTACAGGTGTGTTTGTCACTTGGGCTAGAAGGCATTGTCAGGAAGTGAGGAAATTGTCCCCAATAG
Source organism: Staurois parvus (assembly GCF_062004578.1). Taxonomy (NCBI): domain Eukaryota; kingdom Metazoa; phylum Chordata; class Amphibia; order Anura; family Ranidae; genus Staurois; species Staurois parvus. The sequence continues at coordinate 4,086,250 of NW_028317982.1, forward strand.
GGAAACAAGGAAACAATTATGAAAACAGAGGATTGTCCCAGTTGCCATGACTGTTGCATTCTGGAAATTCACATCTGCTGGTCTTTTGAGCTCCAGTCATCACTACAACTTCCCATTGGTATTTGTGCCATTCCAACAACCCTGCCCTACCCTATCATCTTAAAAGGAGCTTGGGTTGGAGAAGCAAGAGAGGCCACCCTCCTCATCTCAGTCTCCCATCAACTACTTTAAAAAATAAATCAAATTTCATCCATCCAATTAGAGTATCCAAACATGTTGTCATGTGAAATATCAATATGTACTTGGTTGCAGTGTAATTGTATACCTTGAAATGGAATCAAATCCTTCATTTTACTTTCTGATTCGTAATTCTGCCAAGACAAAAAAAAAACATTATTAAACAGCTAGCTGGGTAAAAATATGTCTCAAATAAACAGCCTGGATAATTTGAAATGGTTGTATACTATTAAAGGAACAAGGTCTTCTAGCACCCAAGATGGAAAAGGCCCTTCTCCCTCTGCTTTGGATAGTTCTCATCACATCTATTTCCTCATGCACTCTCTTACCTCTAAAAAAATATGTAGGGACTCTGCCCCAAGTTTGCCCCTAATTAAATTTAGTATGGTTAGCTGCTAGTCTGTATCCAGCTTGAACATTTTTTTAAACCTTTTTTCTAGGCTCTACAGATTTTCCTTAAGCTCAGTGGGTTGACTGCTTCTGCCTTACTGTGAAGGATGTTCCAGTAATCAGAGTAGGTAGGACGGTCAATGAGTTATGAATATGTATCTGATAGCAATAAAAGTTAGAAAAGACTAAAGTGACCGTTGCCTAACCATTTTCACCCCACTCTTCACCAAGGACCAGACCCTGAGATGAAAATGTTTGCCTGCCACACTACTTGGGGGCTCATTTCATATATCTACCCCTTCCATAAGTGTAGTCATATATTCACCTTCTTGGACCCTTTGCAGCTATATAACTATACCTCATCATCCATTCACCTATTGACCTCAGCTTTTCTGTGCAGCTCCAAATGCATCTCTATATTCCTGTGCAAACATGCAACCAGCTCTCCCGACCCTGTAGCCAGTTATATATCCCCAAACTGTATACAGATATAGGATTTTCTGTAAATCATCATCCCAGACAAATCTCTATGTAGCACTACCCCTTCAGGAGCCACTTGTGTCTTGCCCAGGCTTTCCCCTACATTTCCTCCCGAAGCCAAGCACACCACTTTTCCTTAGCCACAGGTGCACACAATTTCCTCTCATTGCACTCGAGCGCTCCTTTTCCTGTGTTCCGAGTCAACTCTTTCACCACCACACTCCACTCCAGCAGTGACAGTCCATGCATGCCGAATTGCTGCCATTGCCAGACCATGCTGCAATATGAGTGACATACATCGTGGCTGTACCTCCCTCTCCCTTCTCGCAGAAGTTTCTGGTGCTCACTTCACCACTCACTCTTCCACCACTGCCTGTTACTTCAACATTACCAAGCCATGCTGACATGTAGAGTGTAACATACTGTCCTGCAGCAAACTCACACAGTCCTGAGGTAACCCCTGTCAATATGTAGATAGTGACATGTCTTCCCGTCTTGAGCGCACAATTTTTCCAGTTAACTGCTTCCCTGCTGTCAACTATCCCAGTACAATCAATCCATGCTGACATACTTGCATTGCAGTTATCAGTCCATGTTGTAATGCAAACGATAGCTCCAGCTGAGTTAAAGTTTTTCTAAACCCACAAAAGTAAAATCAGTCTGTATATGCAGTAAAGCATGCTTGTCATACTCACTGTGGAACCTACGGGGTTAATCCTCTGCATTGTGTAAAAATGCGATTTGATCCTGACTTCTCTGATCCTCCGCTTTTTATAGTGTCCCCCTCTTATCTCCTCATAAGACATATCGTGTGGGTGGAGACATTGCACATATTCAATTTGGTGTGTATTGCTAGAGAGTTTTTTTTTGGGGGGGGAAAGTGCATGTGATCAGCACAGGATCAATCAGCACTGTCCAGACAGAGGTCAGGGGTTCTACATCCTCCTAGAGAAAACTCCTCCTACAAGCTTTAACCAGTGCTCAGCTGGACACTGATAGAAGTCACAAGACTGCTCTAATTGCTGATGAGAAAATGTATATAACAGTTTATATTTACTAAAAAAATTACATTTCCATGTTCTGTGTACTGTGGGGGACCAGATATAGTGCATACAGGGTTCTGGGTTTAGTAACACTTTAACTCTTTCTTTGCCATCCTTGGGAAATGCTCTTGCACTGAAAACTCTCTCTGATGTAGTACTACCACGGCATGAC